>NC_073629.1:95540042-95843072 GCF_029407905.1 Bubalus kerabau | reverse complement strand
TTCACAACTCTATGCAAACACATTTGAGTATAGTTAAAAATACATAATTTCTAGTAAATAAAATTTACTAAGATTGACCTCAATATAGATAAAAAGCTTAAATAGGCCAATTTCCACAGGAAAAAAAAAAAGAAAAAAATTATCAAAGAAGTAGCTCTCAAAAAAGCAATATTATATGTTTGACAGGCAAATTTTACCAACTTCTCAAGCACAAATAATGACAAGCTTACTTAAATTATTCCACAACATCATAAAAAAAGAAAAAATTTTAAATGCTATACTTGATAAAGATAGGAACAAAGAAAAATACTATGGTAGATTGAGTTATATGACCAATTACTCATTGTTCCCCATATCTATATGCTTTGCCAGGTGAATTTGCTATTCCTTTCACAAGAAGCAGACTATATTTTCCAGCCCCTTGTATTTAGGCTCAGTCATAAGATTTGTGTTGGCTAATAGGATTGTTAGCTTTTGTTGGTTAACTGACCACCCCAAAACTTAATGCTTAAAACAATAAGATTTATTATTTAATACGGTTCTGTGGATTGACTATCCAGGTTGGTCATAACTTTTCTTCCCAGGAGTAAGTGTCTTTTAATTTCATGGCTGCAGTCACCATCTGCAGTGATTTTGGAGCCCAAAAAATAAAGTCTGACACTGTTTCCACTGTTTCCCCATCTATTTCCCATGAAGTGATAGGACCAGATGCCATGATCTTCATGTTGGGTCACAAAGAGTCAGACACAACTGAGCGACTGAACTGAACTGACTGTGGATTGACTAGAGGGTTCTTCTCAATTTGATCAGTTTACATAAAGTTGGATAGTCTAGAATGGTTTTTAAACATTTGAAAAAATATTCAATTTCATTCAAAATTATATAAATGCAAAGTGAAAATATAATTCTCATTGATAACTTTGGTAGGAAATTTTTAATTTGGTAAAAAAAAATGAACAGTGCATTCTGTTGGTGAGGCTAGGGGAAAACAGGCACTCAAATCATTATTGGTGGGAATAAAATAGTGGTACAACCTCTCTAAAGTAAATTTGACAACACATAACAAATGCATTTGAATAAATGGATAAACAAAATATGATATATTCTTAAAATATAATATTTTCAGACAAAAGGGAATGAAGTATTGATATATGGTACAACATAGAGGAACCTTGAAAACATTATGCTAAGTGAAAAGAAGCCAGACATAAAAGACTACATATTGTATGATTCTATTCATATAAAATATCCAGAATAGGCTATATACACAGAAAGTTGTCAGGGGCTATTGGAGGGGGAAATAGGGAATGACTGTTAAAGGGTATAGAGTTCCATTTGAATTGAAGTGAAGTTTCTCAGTCATGTCCGACTCTTTGCAACCCCATGAACTGTAGCCTACCAGGATCCTCCATCCATGGAGTGGGATGCCATTTCCTTCTCCAGGGCATCTTCCCGACCCAGGGATCGAACCTGGGTCTCCCACATTGTAGGCAGACGCTTTACCGTCTGAGTGATAAAAAAGTTCTTGAACTAGATAGTGGTGATAGCAACACAATTTTGTAAAAATGCCCAAATCACTGAACCATTCATTTTATTAAAAGGGTGAATATTATGGTGGGTGTATTATATATAAAATCATTTTCAAAAAGAAAGAGACAAAAAAAAAAACAAAACACAAAATCAAAACCCAGAATGTGTCTGTGCCTTTACTTGATACAAAAATGATGACGAGTCTAAATAGGATATGTTCTTTAGTTTTGAAGTGCTAGAAGAGGCTGTTTCTTTATTTCTCTCAATGTGAATGGGGAAATGTATTTCTTTTGGTTACCTCACTATCCCTAATTCCTTCCATAGTACCTAGAACAGGGTAGACACCCTGTAAATATGTGTTGAAGAATGAAGGAGAGAGTTAAGAAATGTTATTTTGTAATCACCAGTGTAATAGTACTTAGCTAGAAATCACTATGTGAAAGTTTGCTGGGTAACAAGATACTTACGAAACCAAGCAGGACCCTGTGAGACTCCTGGGCATGGAAACTTTCCTGTGTCCCTGTTTCTTTTTTAATTAATTAATTTATTTTAATTGGAGTATAATTACAATATTGTGATGGTTTTTGCTATACATCAGCATGAATCAATCACAGGTATACATGTGTCCCCCCCATCCTGAACCCTGCTCACACCTCCCTCCCCTCCCTATCCCTCTGGGTTGTCCCAGAGCACTGGCTTTGGGTGCTATGCTTCATGCATCAAACTGCCACTAGTCATCTATTTCACCTATGGTAACGTACATGTTTCAGTGTTATTCTCTCAAATCATCCCACCCTCATCTTCTCGCACTGATTCCAAAAGTCTGTTCTTTTTGACTGTGCCTCCTTTGCTGCCCTGAATGTAGGATTATAGGTACCATCTTTCTAAATCCCATAAATATGCATTAATAAACAGTATTGTCTTTCTCTTTCTGACATACCTCACTCTGTGTAATAGGCTCCAGGTTCATCCACTTCATTAGAACTGACTCAAATGTGTTCCTTTTTATAGCTGAGTAATATTCCATGGCTTCCCTGGTAGCTCAGCTGGTAAAGAATCTGTCTGCAATGCAGGAGATGCCAGTAGACATGGGTTTGACTCCTGGGTCAGGAAGATCCCCTGGAGGAGGAAATGGCAATCCACTCCAGTATTCTTGCTGGGAATATCCCATGGGCAGAGGAGCCTGGCAGGCTATAGTCTGTGGATTTGCAAAGAGTCGGACATGACTGAATAAGTAGACATACACAGCTTAATCATAATGTGTTTTACTATGGATGACATTCATTTATCCTTCTTGGAACATATTGAACTTCTTGAATACGTAGTTTCTTATCTGTGGTCAAAAAGCACACGCAATATTTCATTGTGTATATATACCACAACTTCCTTATCCATTAATCTGCTGATGGACATTTAGGTTGCTTTCATGTCCTAGCTATTGTAAATAGTGCTGCAAGGAGAAATGAAAATCAAATGCAAATCAAAACGACAATGAGGCATCATCTCGTACCGGTCAGAATGGCCATCAACAAAAAGTCTACAAACAAATGCTGGAGAGGGTATGGGGAGAAGGGAACCCTCTCACACTGTTGGTGGGAATGCAAACTGGTACAGACATTATCGAGAACAGTGTAGAGAATCCTTTAAAACCGGGAATAGAATTGCTGTACAACTCAGCAATCCCACTGCTGGGCACATTCCCTGTTTCTTTTAGAGAATTGACTCCAGCCTTCATGTTCCTTGCTGAGTTCCAAAGGGCAGATTGAACAATTGCTAATTAGACAAGGGAGGGGGATACAGAAATAAGGGAGAAGTAGAAACAATAGTGCAGCCTTGGGGGCATTGTCCTGATGCCTCCTCAAGGGATACACAATACAATATCTTTGACCTCTTTGTTGGTGTTGTTCAGTTGCTAAGTCCTGTCTGGCTCTTTGAAACCCAATGGACTGCAGAATGCCAGGCTTCCCTGTCCTTCACAGTTTCCAGGAATTTGATCAAACACGTGATGATTGAGTTGGTGAGGCCATCCAACCATCTCATCCTCTGTCACCTCTTCTCCTCCTGCCCTCAATCTTTCCCAGCATTAAGATCTTTTCCAATAAGTGGGCACTTCCCATCAGGTGGCCAAAGTATTGGAGCTTCAGCTGTAGCATCAGGCCTTCCAATGAATATTCAGGGTTGATTTCCTTTAGGATTAACTGGTTTAATCTCCTTTCAGTGCAAGGGACTCTCAAGAGTCTTCTCCAGCACAATTCAAAAGCATCAATTCTTGGGCACTCAGCCTTCTTCATGGTCCAACTCTCACATCCATACATGACTACTGGAAAAACCATATCTTTGACTATATGGACCTTTGTCAGAAAAGTGATATCTCTGCTTTTTAATATGCTGTCTAGGTTTGTCATGAGCTTCCTGATGGCTCGTGCATGCATGCATGCTAAGTCACTTGTCTTTGCAACCCTAAGGATTGTAGCCCACCAGGCTCCTCTGTCCATGGGATTTTCTGGGCATGAATACTGAAGTGGGTTGCCATGCCCTTCTCCAGGGAATCTTCCCAATCCAAGGATCAAACCCGCATCTCATATCTCCTACATTGGCAAGTGGGTTCTTTACAGGTTCTTGCACCTGTAAAGAACCTGCATGCAATGCAGGAGACCCTAGGTATGATCCCATTACTTCATGGCAAATAGATGGGGGAAAAATGGTAACAGTTACAGATTTTATTTTCTTGGGCTCCAAAATCACTGCAGATGGTGAATGCAGCCATGAAGTTAAAATTAAAAGATGCTTGCTTCTTGGGAGAAAAGCTATGACAAACCTAGACAGCATGTTAAAAGCAGAGACGTCACTTTTCTGACAAAAGTCCATATACTCCAAGCTATGGTGTTCCCAGCAGTCATGCATGGATGAAAGAGTTGGACCATAAAGAAGGCTGAGCGCCAAAAAATTGATGCTTTCAAACTGTGGTGCTGGAGAAGACTCTAGAGAGTCCCTTGAACAGCAAGGAGATCAAACCAGTGAATCCTAAAGGAAATCAACCCTGAATATTCATTGGAAGACCTGATGCTGAAGCTGAAGCTCCAATACTTTGACCACTTTGATGGTCAAATACTTTTACCATCATCAGTACTTTGATGCAAAGAGCCAACTCATTGGAAAAGGCCCTGATGCTGGGAAAGACTAAGGGCAGGAGGAGAAGGAGGTGACAGAGGATGAGATGGTTGGATGGCATCATTGACTCAATGGACGTGAGTTTGAGCAAAGTCTGGGACATAGTGAAGGACAGGAAAGCCTGGTGTGCTGCAGTCCATGGGATCGTAAAGAATCAGACACCACTGAGCAACTGAAAAACAAAGGTTTGTCATAGCTTTCCTTCCAAGGAGCAAGTGTTTTTTAATTTCATGGCTGCAATCACTGTCAGCAATAATTTGGGAACCCAAGAACATAAAATCTGCCACTGTTTCCACTTTTCCACTTCTATTTGCCATGAAGTGATGGGATTGGATGCCATGATTTTAGTTTTATGAATGTTGAGTTTTAAGCCAGCTTTTTCACTCTCCTCTTTTACCCTCATCAAGAGGCTCTTTAGTTCCTCTTCACTTTCTGCCCTAAGAATGGTATCATCTGTATCTCTGAGACTGTTGGTACCTTCTCAGCAATCTAGATTCTAGAAAAAACTCTCAACAAAGGGAAAATTCTTCAATCCTGAGAAGAACACCTAAGAACACCTAAAATTAAAGGAAGTAGAGAAACTCATCAAGAGACTGCCTGAAATCAGATCAAAGGAGTGCAGACCCTGTACATACCCTAATCCTTATCAGTAATCCTGCCCTTGAACCATTGCTATAAAACTTCTTCAAAATCCTCCCAGGTGGGGACTCATAGTTTTTCAGGGCATGAGTCGGTATTCTCTTCTGCTTGAAAATGAACTAAAGCTTTTGTTTTATAAAGTAAATGTTAGTCACTCAATTGTGTCCAACTCTTTGCGACCCCAGGCACTGTAGCCAGCCAGGCTTCTCTGTCCATGGAATTATCCAAGTAAGAATAATGGTGTGAGTTGCCATTCCCTTCTCCAGGGGAATCTTTACAACCCAGGGACTGATCCTGGGTCTCCCACATTGCAGGGAGATTCTTTACCATCTGAGCTACCCTACAACTCTGTCTCCAAGATTTGATTCAGCACAAGTGCGCAGAGGCTGAGTTTCTGGCATCATTTATATGATCTCCAAGTATCACCCTTAAGATTGCTTATTAATCACAAAAGGGAATCGTAAAATTATAATGGAGATCTCTTGAACATCACTTTAATCAATGATCAAACTTAGCATGACTGCAATGGAATGAATTGATATTAAAGCATCTCCTGATAAGATACAGAGGACAAACAGAATTGTTGCTCACTCAGTTGTGTCCGACTCTTGGAGACCCAATGGACTGCAGCACGCCAGGCTTCCCTGTCCTTCACTATCTCCCAGAGCTTGCTCAAACTCATGTCCATTGAGTTGATGATGCCATCCAACCGTCTCATCCTCTGTCATCCCCTTCTCCTCCTGCCTTCAATCTTTCCCAGCATCAGGGTCTTTTCCAATGAGTCAGTTGTTCGCATCAGATGGCCAAAGTATTGGAGCATCAGCTTCATCATCAGTCTTTCTAATAAATATTTAGGGTTGATTTCCTTTAAGATTGACTGGTGTTATCTCCTTGCTGTCCAAGGAACTCTCAAGAGTCTTCTCCCGCACCACAATTTGAAAGCATCAATTCTTTGGCACTCAGCCTTCTTTATGATCCAACTCTCAGTCTGTACATGACTACTGAGAAAACCCTAGTTTAGACTACATGGACTTTTGTCGGCAAAGTGATATCTCTGCTTTTTCATATGCTGTCTAGGTTTGTCATAGCTTTTCTCTCAAGGAGCAAGCATCTTTTAATTTCATGGCTGCAGTCACTGTGCACAGTGATTTTGGAGCCAATAAAAATCTGTCATTGTTTACACTTTTTCTCCATCTATTTGACATGAAATGCTAAGACTGGATGCCATGATCTTGGTTTTTTGAATGCCAAGTTTTAAGCCAGCTTTTCACTTTCCTCTTTCACTTTCATCACGAGGCTGTTTAGTTCCTCTTCACTTTCTGCCATTTGAGTGGTATTATCTGTGTATATGAGATTATTGATATTTCTCCCTGCAATCTTGATTCCAGCTTGTGCTTCATCCAGCCTGGCATTTCTCATGATGTACTCTGCATATAAATTAAATAAGCACAGTGACAATATACAGCCTTGACATACTCCTTTCCCAATTTTGAACCAGTCCATTGTTCCATTTCCTGTTCTAACTGTTGCTTCTTTACCTGCATACAGGTTTCTCTGGAGAGAGGTAAGGTGATCTAGTATTCCCATTTCTTGAAGAATTTCCCACAGTCAAAGGCTTTAGCATAGTCAGTGAAGTGGAAGTAGATATTTTTCTGGAATTCCCTTGCTTTTTCTATGATCCAACAGATGTTGGCAATTTGTTCTCTTGTTCCTCTGCTTTTTCTAAATCCAGCTTGAACATCTGGAAGTTCTCGGTTCACGTACTGTTGAAGCCTCACTTGGAGAATTTTGAGCATTACCTTGCTAGTATGTGAGATGAGTGCAATTTTGTGATAGTTTGAACATTCTTTGTCCTTGCCTTTCTTTGCGACTGGAGTGAAAACTGACCTTTTCCAGTCCTGTTGTCACTGATGCGTGTTCCAAATTTGGGGGCATACTGAGTGCAACACTTGAACAGCATCATCTTTTAGGGTTTGAAATAGCTCAGCTGGAATTCCATCATCTCCACTAGCTTTGTTTGTAATGATGCTTCCTAAGGCCTACTAGACTTCACCCTCCAGGATGGCTGGCTTTAGGAGAGTGATCACACCATCATGTTTGTCTGGGTCAACAGGATCATTTTTGTATAGCTCTTCTGTGTATTAAGAAGGCTGAGCACCGAAGAATTGATGCTTTTAAACTGTGGTGTTGGAGAAGACTCTTGAGAGTCCCTTGGACTGCAAGGAGATCCAACCAGTCCATTCTGGAGGAGATCAGCCCTGGGATTTCTTTGGAAGGAATGATGCTAAAGCTGAAACTCCAGTACTTTGGCCACCTCATGCGAAGAGTTGACTCATTGGAAAAGACTCTGATGCTGGGAGGGATTGGGGGCAGGAGGAGAAGGGGACGACAGAGGATGAGATGGCTGGATGGCAGCACTGACTCGATGGACGTGAGTCTGGGTGAACTCCAGGAGTTGGTGATGGACAGGGAGGCCTGGCATGCTGCAATTCATGGGGTCACAAAGAGTCGGACATGACTGAGCGACTGATCTGATCTGATCTGATCTGTGTATTCTTGCCACCTGTTCTTAATATCTGCTGCTTCTGTTAGGTCCATAACATTTTGTCCTTTATTGTGACCATCTTTGTATGAAATGTTCCCTTGGTATCTCTAATTTTCTTGAAGAGATCTCTAGTTTTTCCCGTTCTATTGTTTTCCTCTATTTCTTTGCATTGTTCACTTAGAAAGGCTTTCTTATCTCTCCTTGCTATTCTCTGAAACTCTGTATTCAGATGGGTGTATCTTTCCTCTTCTCCTTTGCCTTTCACATCTCTTCTTTTCTGTTATTTGTGCACAGTGCTACTTACATATTGTATACATAATATTACTTATGATATTTCTTGCCCAAAATGTTTAACCAGAGTCTAATTTTGAAAATCAATCAGACAATAAACAGATTGTGAGGTATTCTATGGCTCAATCCTTTAAAAATATCAGTGTTATCAAAGAAAAAAGAGATTTACAGTGACTAAAGAGATGACATATGCAGCAACATGCATGGTCTTGTCTTGGATCCTTGATTGAATTAAAGACAACTTTAAAGAACATTTTTGGACAACTAGGGAAATTTTAATGTGGACCGTATGTTGGACAATGTGAATATATCAATGTTAAATTTCCTGTGTGAGGTAATAGCAATGTGATTATTTTCAAGAATATCCTTGCTAGAAGATACCAAAAGCTGGCCTTTGAACAGGTTAAAAAATATTCATAAGCCTTTTAACTAGGTTGATCAAGAAATAGATAATACAAAAATTAACCACTATAGATTTTTAAAGGATAAAAGAAAAATTATGAAAAAATTTATCTTAATAAATCCAAGAACCTGAATGAAAAGTGCACATTTCTTCTTGGCGATAACAGATAAACAAATTAACAAATTGAATCAAGAAGAAATATAACTTTGATGAGCTGCATAGTGTTTTACCTATTAAGGAAATTAAATTCTTAATTTAAAACTTTAATGCTAAGGTGACTCTGGTTCCAAATGACCTCAATGATTTGAATTCATAAAGTTTAAGGACTTCATAAATCTTCAGAATGCTAACCCTGCACAAACTCTTTCAGAAAACAGTAGAAATACTTTCCAATTGATTTAATGACATAAGCATTACCCTGATACCAAAACTGGATATCAGAAGAAAATAAAACTATTGAATATCTCTCATAAACATGGATAAAACACTTCCTTTCAAAATATTCAAAGTTAGAATTCATTAATATATAATATAGCCTGAGGAAGTAAAGTTTAGCACAGAAATGCAAGGTTGGTTTAACATTCAAAGGTCAATCACTTTAATTCACTATATTAGCAAAATTCAGGAGAAAACTCATATAATCATCTCAACAGATGTAGAAAAAGCATTTGTAGAATCCATGCATTATAAAAAGTAATAATAAAATGGACATCCTTAACCTCAACAGGGCATCTATGCAAAAATTATGACCTCATTTGTAATGATTAGACTCAGTTTTTTCCTCCATCAGATCAGGAGCATGGCAAGAATGTACATTCTCACCAGTTCTATTCAGTGTTGTATTGGCTATCTTAACTAGTGAAATAAGCAATAAAAAGAAATAAAAGGCACAGACACTAGAAAGGAAGTTACTTTTTAATGTCATAAATTACTTACTGATGAACTTAACAAAATATGTTCAAAAGTTATACATTTCAAACCACAAACATTGGCAATAAGTTTTAAAAATAAATAGAGAGATATAGTAATAGACTCATGGAAGAAAAGTCAGTAGCACTAAGATCTTAATCTTCTCAAATTGATTAATGGAGTCAACAGAATCACATTCAAATGCCTAGGGGGTACCCTTTGTTAGAAACTAACAACTTGATTCTGTAATTTGAATGAAAGTGCAAAGCTCCTCAGTTCAATTCAGTTCAGTTCAGTCACTCAGTCGCGTCGACTCTTTGCAGCCCCATGAATCGCAGCACGCCAGGCCTCCTTGTCCGTCACCAACTCCTGGAGTTCACCCAGACTCACATCCACCGAGTCAGTGATGCCATCCAGCCATCTCATCCTCTGTCATCCCCTTCTCCTCCTGCCCCCAATCCCTCCCAGCATCAGAGTCTTTTCCAATGAGTCAACTCTTCGCATGAGGTGGCCAAAGTACTGGAGTTTCAGCTTTAGCATCATTCCTTCCAAAGAACACCCAGGGCTGATCTCCTTTAGGATGGACTGGTTGGATCTCCTTGCAGTCCAAGGGACTCTCAAGAGTCTTCTCCAACACCACAGTTCAAAAACATCCATTCTTCGGTGCTCAGACTTCTTCACAGTCCAACTCTCACATCCATACATGACCACTGGAAAAACCATAGCCTTGACTAGACGGACCTTTGTTGGCAAACTAATGTCTCTGCTTTTCAATATGCTATCTAGGTTGGTCATAACTTTTCTCCCAAGTAGTAAGCGTCATTTAATTTCATGGCTGTAATCACCATCTGCAGTGATTTTGGAGCCCAGAAAAATAAAGTCTGACACTGTTTCCACTGTTTCCCCATCTATTTCCCATGAAGTCATGGGACCAGATACCATGATCTTAGTTTTCTGAATGTTGAGCTTTAAGCCAACTTTTTCACTCTCCTCTCACTTTCATCAAGAGGCTTTTTAGTTCCTCTTCACTTTCTGCCATAAGAGTGGTGTCATCTGCATATCTGAGGTTATTGATATTTTTCCCGGCATTCTTGATTCCAGCTTGTGCTTCTTCCAGTCCAGCATTTCTCATGATGTACTCTGCATAGAAGTTAAATAAACAGGGTGACAATATACAACCTTGACGTACTCCTTTTCCTATTTGGAACCAGTCTGTTGTTCCCTGATCTGCATATAGGTTTCTCAAGAGGCAGGTCAGGTGATCTGGTATTCCCATCTCTTTCAGAATTTTCCACAGTTTATTGGGATCCACACAGTCAAAGGCTTTGACATAGTCAATAAAGCAGAAATAGATGTTTTTCTGAAACTCTCGTGCTTTTTCCATGATCCAGCGGATGTTGGCAATTTGATCTCTGGTTCCTCTGCCTTTTCTAAAACCAGCTTGAACATCTGGAAGTTCACGGTTCATGTATTGCTGAAGCCTGGCTTGGAGAATTTTGAGCATTACTTTACTAGCGTGTGAGATGAGTGCAATTGTGCAGTAGTTTGAGCATTCTTTGGCATTGCCTTTCTTTGGGATTGGAATGAAAACTGACCTTTTCCAGTCCTGTGGCCACTGTTGAGTTTTCCAAACTTGCTGGCATATTGAGTGCAGCACTTTCACAGCATCATCTTTCAGGATTTGAGTAAAAATAATTTTGAAGAGAACAATAATGTTGGAGGACTAACTCTACCTGATTCCTAGGTGTACTATAAAACTTCACAAATATTTTACACAGCAAAGGAAACCAAAAACAAAACAGAAAGACAACATATGGACTAGGAGAAAATATTTGCAAATAATGCAACCAACAAAGGCAAACTCAGGGAGATAATGAAGGACAGGGAAGCCTGAGTGCTGCAGTTCATGGGCTTGTAAAGAGTTGGACACAACTTAGCAACTGAACAACAACAACATACAACTCAATAAGAAAAACCAATTCTATTTAAAAATGGGCAGAAGATGTAAATAGACATTTATTCGAAAAAGGCATATAGGTGGCCAACAGGTAGATGAAAAGATACTCAACAGCACTAATTTTTGGAAAAATACAAATCAAAACTACAACGAGATATTACCTCACTTTAGGGAGAATGACCGTAATTTAAAAATCTACAAAAGACAAATTCTGGAGAGGGTATGAAGAAAAGGGAACCTTTGTATACTGATGGTGAGAATGTAAATTAGTGTAGTCACTATGGAGAATAGTATAGGAGTTACTCAAAAAACTAAAAAATACAGTTCCATATGATTTACCAATCCCCACTACTGGGCATATGTCCAGACAAAACTATAATCTGAAAAGATACATGCATCCCTATGTTCATAGCAGCACTATTTACAATAGCCTTAGACATGGAAACAACCTAAATGTTCATCGACAGATGAAGCAATAAATAGATATACCATACACACAGACACATACCCACAAGAATATTATTTAGCCATAAAAATAATGAAATCACTTGCAGTTCCATGGGTGTACCTAGAGCTTATCATACTAAGAGAAGTAAGTCATAAAGAGAAAGGCAAATATCATAAGATATCACATATATTTGGAATCTAAAATATGACACAAATGAGCATATCTATGAAAGAGAAACAAACTCACAGACATAGAGAACAGACTTGTGATTGGCAAGAAGAAGGAGGAGTTGGATTGAGAGTATGGAACTAGCAGATGCAAAATGCTATATTTATAATAGATAAGCAATGAGATCCTATTGTATAGCAAACTATATTCAATATGTTGTAGTAAAGCATAATGGAAAAGAATATGAAAAAGAATATTCTGTATACCAGAAACTAACACAGCATTGTAAATCAACTATTCTTCAATTTTAAAAAGCCATAATGGAAAAGAATTTTTAAAATACTTTGGAAATAAAAGATATACAAATTGGAAAGGAAGAAGAAAATTATCTCTGCCTATAGATGATATGCTCTTATATGTACAAAACACTAAAAATTCTACAATCACACACACTTTAGAGTTCATAAGTCAATTTAGCAAAGTAGCAAAGTTGCAGGTTACAAAATTAACACCAATAAGCCAGCTGCATTTTTATACACTATCAATGAACAGTTTAAAAAGGAAATCAAAATATAATTCCATTTACAATAGTATCAAAAAAGAATAAGATGTTTAGAAATAAGTTTAATTAATCTTGTACACTGAACATCACTGAAAGGAATTTTTTAAAGGAATTAAGGAAGACATAAATAAATGAAAAGACACCCCATATTTATGAATTGTAAGACTTAATACTATTAAAATGACAATAATATTAAGATGGCAATACTACCCAGAGCACTCTACCAATTTGATGCAGTTCTTATCAAAATCCAAACATTTTTTCATAAATAGAAAACTCATTATAAAATCCATATGGAATTTCAGGGGACTCCAAATAGTCTAAAATAAATAAGAATAAAATTGGAAGACTCACACTTCTTGACTTTAAAACTTACTACAAAGTTACAGTAATCAAAGCAGTGTGGTACTGGCATAAGGATAGACATAAAAATCAATGGATGGACTTCCCTAATGGTCCAATATGCCTGCCATTGCAGGGGACACAGGTTCTTTCCCTGGTTTGGGAAGATTCCACATGCCATGGAATACTACTGTGTACCACAATTACTGAGCCTGCACTCGAGAGCCTGCAAGCTGCAACCACTTAGCCCATTTTCCCTTGACCCCATGCTCCACAACAGTGAAGACCCAGTGCACCCAAAAACAAAACAAATGGAACAACAACAACAAACACCACACAATGGACTAGAATAAAGCCCTCTCCCCCAGAAAAAGAACCTAGAACTATAATCTCATGTAATGGTCAAAATGATTTCAATGCTTCTGCCAAGATCATTCAATGAAGGAAAGAAGAGGTTTTTGTTTTTTGTTTTTTAACAAAATTTACTAGGAAAATTGTACATCCACATTCAAAAGAATTAAATTAGAATATTACTTTACACCACATAAAAAATTAACTCAAAATGACTCAAAGCCCCAAATGTAAGAGATAAAACCATAAAACCCCTAAAATAAAACATAGAGGGAAAGCTTCACGACATTAATTTTGGCAGTGTTTATTTGATACAACATAAAAAACACATGCAACAAAAGAAAAAATAAATTGAGCTTCACCAAAATTAAAAACTTCTGTGCACCAAGGGACAGTGTAAGGAGAATGAAAACACAACTCGCAGAGGAGAAAAATATTTCCAAATCATATAATTGATAAGGGATTAATATCCAGAATATAAAAAGAACTCCTACAACTCAACAACAATAACAAAAAATCCAGCTTTAAAATGGGCACAAGATTTAAGTAGTCATTTTCCCAAAGAAGAAATACAAATGTTCAATAAGGAAATGAAATGGTGCTCAACATCATTGATTGTTAGGGAAATGAAAATCAAAACCATGACAAAATGTCACTTCACACTTATCAGGATGGTTATTACTACTTTTAAATGAAAATGACAGGATGACATCGATAAAATGGAGCTTTCATGCATTTTTGTTGGGAATATAAAATGACACAGTTGCTGTGGAAAACAGTTTTCAATGTTCCTCAAAACATTATAGAATTACCAGATGACCGAGTAATCTATTGCCAAATATATACCCAAAGGAATTAAAAGCAAAGAATCAGATATTTGTACCATGATCAGAGTAGTATGTTTTGTTTTTTTTTGGCTGTGCCAGGTCTTAGTTGCAGCACTTGGGATCTTTAGCTGTGGCACGTGGGATCTAGTTCTGTGATCAGAGATTGAACCTGGGCCCCTGAACTGGGAACACAGAATCTTAATCACTGGACCACCAGGGAAGTCCTCACAGTAGCATTCTTCACAATATCCTGAAGGTACAAACAACTCCCATCTATAAATGGGACATATAAATCCACCGTATAAATGAATAAACAAAATGTGGCATATACATACAATGAAACATTACTCAGCCTTAAAATGGAAAGAAATTTTAATACATGCTACAACATGAATGAACCTCAAAAACAATGTACTAAGTGAAGTCAGCCAGACACCAAAAGATAAATATTGTGTGATTCCAATTATATGAGGTCCTTAGAACAGGCAAATTCATAGAGACAGAATGTGGAATAGTGGTTACTACAGGCTGAGGAAGCAGGGGATGAGGAATGATTGTTTAATAGGTACAGAGTTTCTGTTTGAAATGATGTACGAACTCTGGAAATGGATAGTGGTGATAGTTGTACAACATTGTGAGTGTAACTTAATTCCACTAAATTGTATGTATACAAACAGTTTAAATGGCAATTTTTGTTGTATATATTTTACAATAAAAAGAACAAGGTAAACATTTATTAATAAAAAAATTGTGGTCTTGGTGTAAGGGCAGATACAAAAAACAATGAAATAATACAATCTGCAGAAATACTCTCATGCAATTATGCTCAATTGATTTTTACTTTTAATGTTTTATGTATTTTTTTTATTTGGTTGCATCAGGTCTTAGTTGTGGTAAGTGGGATCTTCCACTGTGGCACTCGGGATCCATAGTTGATGCTCTGGTTGTCTAGTTGTAGAACATGCACAGACTTGGTTGCTCCATGGCATGTGGAATCTTAGTTCCCCAACAAGGGATCAAACCTGTGTCCCCTGCATTGCAAGGCAGAGTCTTTACCTCTGGACCACCATGGGAAGTCTAGGAGGTTTTCAACATACCAAGATAATTCAAGGCAGTAAGTTTAGTATTTTTAGCAAATGATATTTGCTTGGAATAAATGAATCTTGACTCTTACACCATACATGTTAACTTATTATAAAAATAGATTTTAAGGAAATATATGCAAATCATATATGTAATAATGGACTTGTATCAGAATATATAAAGAATTTTTACAACTCAATAATAGACAAATGACCTAATTTTAAAATGGGCATAAGTATTTTAATTTTAAAATGGGCATAAGTATATCTTTAAAGAAGATATGCTAATGGTTAATAAATGCATGAAAATATGCGTTTTCAAAATCATTAGCAGATAAACAAGGAAAAAAACACACACAGGGAGATACCACTTCACATACAGTAGGATGGCTACCATCTAAAAAGACTATAAGTGTTGACAAGGATGTGGAGAAATTGAAATCCTCATCCACTGCTGGTAAGGATGTTAGTAGAACCACTTTAGAAAAGTTTGACACTTTCTCATATTGTTAAACATGCAGGTACCATATGATGCAGAAATTCTATTTTCAGTGTATAGAATATCAGAAAAAAATAAAACGTATGTTCAAAAAATTATGTACACAAATGGCCATAGTAGCATTACTGAAAGTAGCCAAAATAGTGGATACAACTCAAATGTCTATTAACTGATGAATGAATAAACAAAATATGAATAGAAGGAACATACCTCAACATAATCAAAGCTATATATGACAAACCCACAGCAAACATTATCCTCAATGGTGAAAAATTGAAAGCATTTCCTCTAAAGTCAGGAACAAGACAAGGGTGCCCACTTTCACCATTACTATTCAACATAGTTTTGGAAGTTTTGGCCACAGCAATCAGAACAGAAAAAGAAATAAAAGGAATCCAAATTGGAAAAGAAGAAGTAAAGCTCTCACTGTTTGCAGATGACATGATCCTCTACATAGAAAACCCTAAAGACTCCACCAGAAAATTACTAGAACTAATCAATGACTATAGTAAAGTTGCAGGATATAAAATCAACACACAGAAATCCCTTGCATTCCTATACACTAATAATGAGAAAACAGAAAGAGAAATTAAGGCAACAATTCCATTCACCATTGCAACGGAAAGAATAAAATACTTAGGAATATATCTACCTAAAGAATCTAAAGACCTAAATATAGAAAACTATAAAACACTGGTGAAAGAAATCAAAGAGGACACTAACAGATGGAGAAATATACCATGTTCATGGATTGGAAGAATCAATATAGTGAAAATGAGTATACTACCCAAAGCAATCTATAGATTCAATGCAATCCCTATCAAGCTACCAACGGTATTCTTCACAGAGCTAGAACAAATAATTTCACAATTTGTATGGAAATACAAAAAACCTCGAATAGCCAAAGCGATCTTGAGAAAGAAGAATGGAACTGGAGGAATCAACCTACCTGACTTCAGGCTGTATTACAAAGCCACAGTTATCAAGACAGTATGGTACTGGCACAAAGACAGAAATATAGATCAATGGAACAAAATAGAAAGCCCAGAGATAAATCCACGCACATATGGACACCTTATCTTTGACAAAGGAGGCAAGAATATACAATGGATTAAAGACAGTCTCTTTAACAAGTGGTGCTGGGAACTCTGGTCAACCACTTGTAAAAGAATGAAACTAGAACACTTTCTAACACCATACACAAAAATAAACTCAAAATGGATTAAAGATCTAAACGTAAGACCAGAAACTATAAAACTCCTAGAGGAGAACATAGGCAAAACACTCTCTGACATACATCACAGCAGGATCCTCTATGACCCACCTCCCAGAATATTGGAAATAAAAGCAAAAATAAACAAATGGGACCTAATTAACCTTAAAAGCTTCTGCACATCAAAGGAAACTATTAGCAAGGTGAAAAGACAGCCTTCAGAATGGGAGAAGATAATAGCAAATGAAGCAACTGACAAACAACTAATCTCGAGAATATACAAGCAACTCCTACAGCTCAACTCCAGAAAAATAAATGACCCAATCAAAAAATGGGCCAAAGAACTAAATAGACATTTCTCCAAAGAAGACATACAGATGGCTAACAAACACATGAAAAGATGCTCAACATCACTCATTATCAAAGAAATGCAAATCAAAACCACTATGAGGTACCATTTCACACCAGTCAGAATGGCTGCGATCCAAAAGTCTACAAGTAATAAATGCTGGAGAGGGTGTGGAGAAAAGGGAACCCTCTTACACTGTTGGTGGGAATGCAAACTAGTACAGCCACTATGGAGAACAGTGTGGAGATTCCTTAAAAAACTGGAAATAGACATGCCTTATGATCCAGCAATCCCACTGCTGGGCATACACACTGAGAAAACCAGAAGGGAAAGAGACACGAGTACCCCAATGTTCATCACAGCACTGTTTATAATAGCCAGGACATGGAAGCAACCTAGATGTCCATCAGCAGATGAATGGATAAGAAAGCTGTGGTACGTACACACAATGGAGTATTATTCAGCCATTAAAAAGAATACATTTGAATCAGTTCTAATGAGGTGGATGAACCTGGAGCCTATTATACAGAGTGAAGTAAGCCAGAAAGAAAAACACCAATACAGTATACTAACGCATATATATGGAATTTAGAAAGATGGTAACAATAACCCTGTGTACGAGACAGCAAAAGAGACACTGATGTATAGAACAGTCTTATGGACTCTGTGGGAGAGGGAGAGGGTGGGAAGATTTGGGAGAATGGCATTGAAACATGTAAAATATCATGTATGAAATGAGTTGCCAGTCCAGGTTCGATGCACGATACTGGATGCTTGGGGCTGGTGCACTGGGACGACCCAGAGGGATGGAATGGGGAGGGAGGAGGGAGGAGGGTTCAGGATGGGGAACACATGTATACCTGTGGCGGATTCATTTTGATATTTGGCAAATCTAATACAGTTATGTAAAGTTTAAAAATAAAATAAAATTAAAAAAAAAACAAAATATGATATATCCATACAATAAGTAAAATTTTTGTTTTGATGAAGCCCTTTTCTAATTGTCCTTCTGTCATGATTTTCAGGATCCTCTCTGCAAAAACTTTGCTTAATTCATGATCATGAAGATTTTTTTTTCTTCTTCTAATAGATTTAGCTTTCATATTTAAATCTACCATCCAGTGTATCAGTGGTTGACACATGGCTATTAAGTCTTCAGCTATAATTATGGATTTGTCGATTGTTCTTTCAGTTCTATCAGTTTTTACTTCTCATGTTGTGCAGATCCGCTGTTTCGTGCATATATATTTAGTATTGCTGTGTCTTCTAGGTGGATTGATCACTATATAATGCATTATACATTCAGCAAAACAAGACCAGGAGCTAACTGTGGCATGAACTCCTTATTGGAAAATTCAGACTTAAGTTGAAGAAAGTAGGGAAAACCACTAGACAACTCAGGTATGACCTAAATCAAATCCCTTATGATTATACAGTGGAAGTGAAAAATAGATTCAAGGGATTAGATCTGATAGAGTCCCTGAAGAACTGTGGATAGAGGTTTGTGACATTATACAGGAAGCAGTGATCAAAACCATCCCCAAGAAGAAGAACTACAAAAAGGCAAAATGGTTGTCTGGGGAGGACTTAGAAATAGCTGAGAAAAAAAAAAGAGATGCAAAACACAAAGGAGAAAAGGAAAGATATATCCATCTGAATGCAGAGTTCCAAAAAATAGCAAGGAGAAATAAGAAAACCTTCCTAAGAGAACAATGCAAAGAAATAGAGGAAAATGATAGAATGGGAAAGACTAGAGATCTCTTCAAGAAAATTAAAGATACCAGAGGAACATTTCATGCAAAGATATGCACAATAAAGAACAGAAATGGTATGGACCTAAGAGAAGCAGAAGATATTAAGAAGAGGTGGCAAGAATACACAGAAGAACCATACAAAAAAGATCTTCATGACCCAGATAGCCACAATGGTGTGATCACTCACCTAGAGCCAGATATCCTGGGAGGCATATCAAATGGGCCTTAGGAAGCATCACTACGAACAGAGCTAGTGGAGGTGATGAAATTCCAGTTGAGCTATTTCAGATCCTAAAAGATGATGCTTGAGAGTACCGTACTCCATATGCCAGTAAATTTGGAAAACTCAGCAGTGGCCACAGGACTGGAAAAGGTCAGTTTTCACTACAATCCCAAAGAAAGGCAAGGACAAAGAATGTTCAAACTACCACACAATTGCAATCCTCTCATATGCTAGCAAAGTAATGCTCAAAATTCTCCAAGCAAGACTTCAACAGTACGTGAACCGTGAACTTTCAGATGTTCTAGCTGGATTTAGAAAAGGCAGAGGAACCAGAGATCAAATTGTCAACATCCGATGGATCATCGAAAAAGCAAGAGTGTTCCAGAAAAACATCTGCTTTATTGACTATGCTAAAGCCTTTGACTATGTGGGTCAAAACAAACTGTGAAAAATTCTTAAAGAGATGGGAATACCAGACCACTTTACCTGCCTCCTGAGAAATCTGTATGCAGGTCAGGAAGCAACAGTTAGAACTGGACATGAAACAACAGACTGGTTCCAAATCAGGAAAGGAGGACATCAAGGCAGTATATTGTCACCCTGCTTATTTAACTTATATGCAGAGTACATCATGAGAAATGCTGGGCTGGATGAAGCACAAGCTGGAATCAAGATTGCCAGGACAAATATCAGTAACCTCAGATATGCAGATGAAAGGGAAGAAAAACTAAAGAGCCTCTTGACGAAAGTGAAAGAGAGTGAAAGAATTGGCTTAAAATTCAACACTCAAAAAACTAATATCATGGCATCCTGTCTCATCACTTCATGGCAAATAGATGGGGTAACAATGAAAACAGTGACAGACTATTTTTTTTTTGGCTCCAAAACCACTGCAGATGGTGACTGCAGCCATGAAATTAAAAGATGCTTGCTCCTTAGAAGAAAAGTTATGACCAACCTAGACAGCATACTAAAAAGCAGAGACACTACCTTGCCAACAAAGGCCTATCTATTCAAAGCTATGGTTTTTCCATTTGTCATGTATGGATGTGAGAGTTGGACTATAAAGAAAACTGAGTGCTGAAGAATTGATGCTTTTGAACTGTGGTGCTGGAGAAGACCCTTCAGAGTCCCTTGGACTGCAAAGAGATCCAACCAGTCCATCCTAAAGGAAATCAGTCCTGACTATTCGTTGGAAGGACTGAAGCTGAAGCTCCAACACTTTGGCCACCTGATGTGAAGAACTGACTCACTGGAAAAGACCCTGATGCTGGGAAAGATTGAAGGTAGGAGGAGAAGGGAATGACAGAGGATGACATGGTTAGATGGCATCAGTGACTCAATGGACATGAGTTTGAGTAAACTCTGGGAGTTGGTGATGGACAGGGAGGCCTGGCGTGCTGCGATTCATGGGGTCGCAAAGAGTCGGACACGACTGAGTGACTAATCTGATCTGATCTGATCTGAAGCTTTCTTTATAGTCCAACTCTCACGTCTGTTCATAACTACTGAGAAAACCCTAGCTTGGACTGTATGGGCCTTTGTCAGCAAAGTGATGTCATTGCCTTTTAATATGCTGTCTAGGTTGGTCATATTTTTAATATGCTGTCTAGGTAGGTCATAGCTTTTCTTCCAAGGAGCAAGCTTCTTTTAATTTCATGGCTCCAGTCACCATCTGCAGTGATTTTGGAGCCCCCCAAAATAAAGTCAGCCACTGTTTCCCCATCTATTTGCCATGAAGTGATGGGACCAGATGCCATGATCTTCGTTTTTTGAATGTTGAGTTTTAAGACAGCTTTTTCACTCTCCTCTTTGATTTTCCTCAAGAGGGTCTTTAGTTCCTCTTTACTTTCTGCCATAAGCATGGTGTCATTTGCATATCTGAAGTTACTGATATTTCTCCCAGCAATCTTTATTCCAGCTTGTGCTTTATTTATTCAGCCCAGCATTTCTCATGATGCACTCTGCATATAAGTTAAATAAGCAGGGTGACAATATACTGCCTTGATGTCCTCCTTTCCCAATTTGGAACCAGTCTGTTGTTCCAGGTCCATATCTAACTGTTGCTTCTTGACCTGCAAACAGATTTCTCAGGGATCAGGTAAGGTGGTCTGGTATTCCTATCTCTTTAAGAATTTTCCAGTTGTTTTGATCCACACAATCAAAGGCTTTGGCATAGTCAATAAAGTAGAAGTAAATGTTTTTCTGGAACTCTCTTGCTTTTTTATGATTCAGCAGATGTTGGCAATTTGATCTCTGGTTCCTTTTCCTTTTCTAAATCCAGCTGGAACATCTGGAAGTTCTCGGTTCACGTACTGTTGAAGTCTAGCTTGGAGAATTTTGAGCATAACTTTGCTAGCATGTGAGAGAATTGCAATTGTGTGGTAGTTTTAACATTCTTTGGCATTGCCTTTCTTTGGGATTGGAGTGAAAACTGACCTTTTCCAGTCCTGTGGCCACTGCTGAGTTTTCCAAATTTGCTGGCATATTGAGTGCAGCACTTTCACAGCATCATCTTTTAGGATTTGAAGTAGCTCAACTGGAATTCCATCACCTCCACTAGCTCTGTTCATAGTGATGTTTCCTAAGGCCCACCTGACTTCTCACTCCAGGATGTCAGGCTCTAGGTGCATGATCACACCATTGTGGTTATCTGAGTCATTAGGATCTTCTTTGTATAGTTCTTCTGTGTTTGCCACCTCTTCTTAATATTGTCTGCTTCTTTAGCACCACCAGGGAGTTCCCTAATATTTAAATGTTTTAATTACTTACTTGCAATCTTCTCCAGTAGACTGTAAGCCTAGAGCAGAAACCATGTTTATTTTTGCCACACTGTATTGCTTCTTTCTAGCATATAGCAGGTTATTAATAAATATTTTCTTTTCTACTTATTTAACAAATAAACATTAATTGAAGACCCTTTGTGTGATAGGCCCTATTTCAATTTCTGGAAACAGAAAAAATAAAGCAAATTCCTTCTTTTATAAAATGAATAAATAATTTGCATTCCAAGTATCAATCTATGGGTATTAATAGCTTTTACATGACAAAAGCATTTTATGGGCAAATAAATTTAGGAAACAGTTACTGAAAATTTGTATTAAATTTCTTGTTGCAGGCTTTATCAGTTACTTTAATAAGCAATCATGATTTTTGCAAGAGGATCTTGATATATATTCACTGTGTCTTCAGCTCTTCTATCACAGAGCTCCCTTTTCAATGAGCAGTCAAAGATTTTAAAGTGGGCCATAATCTGGCTGTGGGGTTGGGACATGGTTGTTGTTTTAGATTTTTAAGTGGGTCTAAAAAGTTAGAGATTTAATTTCCCTATCTAATCCACTCCTATTTATTATCTAATCCACTCCTATTTATTTCCCCAACCAGAGAAGCCCCATTGTCCTTTAACCAACTGATTCAAAATGTATAACATAAAATGATTTTTTTTTATGTAAGATGATATATCTCTTTTAGAAGATATAAAATTTAACATTTTTTCTGGTATTTCATGAAGTGATGTATAACTTTTTGTCTTTTTTAACTTATTTATTTTTAATTGGAGGATAATTGCTTTACAGTATTGTATTGGTCTCTACCGAACATCAGCATAAATCAGCCATAGGTTTACTCATATTCCCTCCCACGTGAACATGATTAATAACAAATTTTCCATAGAAAAGTTAGCTCCTCAAAGAGGTATAATTTCAAATTTATCCATGTTTTCTTCAGGGTCAGGCCAAAACAGCCTTCATCAGTTTTACCAATTCACAAGATGGCCTACTGGGAAAACCATGTACCTTCTCATTTCTACCTCTTAAATGCTCTTTTTTCCCAGGAGAAGTCATAGTTCCATTTCTTAATCACTGTGTCTTTGGAAAAAAGATCTCATCTTTGAACCTCAGTTCTCAACTATGAAATGAGATAATAATTGTACCTCATAGGAATAAATAAGATTATATATACATGTATATATGTACGTGGGCTTCCCTGGTGGCTCAATGGTAAAGGACCCACCTGCCAACCAAGGAGATGCAGGTTCAATCCCTGTCTTGGGGAGATCCCCTGGAGAAGAAAATGGCAACCGACTCCAGTATTGTTGCATGGGAAATCCCATGGACAGAGGAGCCTGGCAAGCTACAGACCATGGGTTGCAAAAGAATCAGACATAACTTAGTGACAAAACAACAACAAATATATTTATGTATATATTTATATACACATACATACATTTCCTCTAATGACTGGGAGGTTATAGAAAAGTCTGAGAAAGAGACTAGAGTGATAAATGTGGTAATGGATTCAAGTTGGCCACAGCAGTAAGAAAGCATGTTTGATTAATATAGATACAGATGAGCAAATATAGCATGGATCATCTTCTGTCATCAGAATGTAAGGAACTGTTCAACACATATACACATATTAGTGGGACATGTCAATGGGGCATAGGAGCCAACTGAAAGAATTCCCAGTGGTCAGAGTTGGAACAATCTAAGCACTGTTCACATATAAGTAGGACTGGATTATAACCAAAAGTATAAAATAAATATTCACAAACCCATATTGATATAAATAAATGACTGAACACATTAGTAAATGAAGGAGAACAGATAAATCTCCCATGCAGAAGAATTTCAAATAAATTATGTAGATGCTAAAACTTAAAGGAAGGGGAGAATATGTTCCCACTCTTTGAGTGTGGGCTGCACATAGAGAATTTCTTCCAAAGAGTACAACAAGGAAAGGAGGTAAGAAAGAATATCCTTACAGTGGAGAAGCCTGATGAACATTACTTCAGTCAGGTGGTCAAAGTCAACGTCAACAATCTTAAGTAATTGTGGTATATGTAACTTTGATATGATATTATAAAATGGAACTTCATATTTGTAATATTCCTCCAAAAACTCCCTAATTCATACCATTACGCACCAATTCAGTTCAGTTCAGTTCAGTCGCTCAGTCATGTCCGACTAGTTGCAAACCCATGATCGCAGCACTCCAGACCTCCCTGTCCATCACCAACTCCTGGAGTTCACCCAAACTCATGTCCATCGAGTTGGTGATGCCATCCAGCCATTTCATCCTCTGTCGTCCCCTTCTCCTCCTGCCCGCATTCCCTCCCGGCATCAGAGTCATTTCCAATGAGTCAACTCTTTGCATGAGGTGGTCAAAGTATTGGAGTTTCAGCTTCAGCATCAGTCCTTCCAGTGAACACCCAGGACTGATCTCCTTTAGGATGCACTGGTTGGATCTCCTTGCAGTCCAAGGGACTCTGAAGGGTCTTCTCCAACACCACAGTTCAAAAGCATCCATTCTTCGGCTCTCAGCTTTCTTCACAATCCAGCTCTGGCATCCATACATGACCACAGGAAAAACCATAGCCTTGACTAGACGAACCTTTGTTGGCAAAGTAATGTCTCTGCTTTTGAATATGCTATCTAGGTTGTCATAACTTTCCTTCCAAGGAGTAAGCGTCTTTTAATTTCATGGCTGCAGTCACCATCTGCAGTGATTTTGGAGCCCCCAAAAATAAAGTCTGACACTGTTTCCACTGTTTCCCCATCTATTTCCCATGAAGTGGTGGGACCAGATGCATGATCTTAGTTTTCTGAATGTTGAGTTTTAAGCCAACTTTTTCACTCTCCTCTTTCACTTTCATCAAGAGGCTTTTTAGTTCCTCTTCACTTTCTGCCATAAGGGTGGTGTCATCTGCATATCTGAGGTTATTGATATTTCTCCCGGCAATCTTGATTCCAGCTTATGCTTCTTCCAGCCCAGCGTTTCTCATGATGTACTCTGCAGAGAAGTTAAATAAGCAGGGTGACAATATACAGCCTTGATTTCTCCTTTTCCTAATTGGAACCAGTCTGTTGTTCCATGTCCACTTCTAACTGTTGCTTCCTGACCTGCATATAGGTTTCTCAAGAGGCAGGTCAGGTGGTCTGGTATTCCCATCTCTTTCAGAATTTTCCACAGTTTGTGGTGATCCACATAGTTAAAGGCTTTGGCATAGTCAATAAAGCAGAAATAGATGTTTTTCTGGAACTCTCTTGCTTTTTCAATAATCCAGCGGATGTTGGCAATTTGATCTCTGGTTCCTCTGCTTTTCTAAAACCAGCTTGAACATCTGGAAGTTCACGGTTCATGTATTGCTGAAGCCTGGCTTGGAGAATTTTGAGCATTACTTTACTGGCGTGTGAGATGAGTGCAATTGTGCGGTAGTTTGAGCATTCTTTGGCATTGCCTTTGTTTGGGATTGGAATGAAAACTGACCTTTTCCAGTCCTGTAGCCACTGCTGAATTTTCCAAATTTGCTGGCATATTGAGTGCAGCACTTTCACAGCATCATCTTTTAGAATGGCCACACACCTATTAGAATGGCCAAAATCTAGAACTCTGACAACACCAAATTCAGGCAAAGATGTGGATCAATGGGGACTGTGACTCATTGCTGGTGGGGAAGCAAAATCATATAACCACCTTAGAAATTTGGCAGTTTGTTACATAACTAAATATACTCTTATTCTTTGATCCAACAGCTGCATTCCTTGGTGGTGACGGTGGCAGTTTAGTTGCTAAGTCGTGTCTGACTCCTTGTGACCCCATGGATGCTGAAGCATGCCAGGCTTCCCTGTACTTCACTATCTCCTGGAGTTAGCTCAAATTCATATCCACTGAGTCTGTGATGCCATCCAACCATGTCATCCTGTGGCCCCCTTCTCCTCCTGCTCTCAATCTTTCCCAGCATCAGGGTCTTTTCCAATCAGCTCTTTTCATCAGGTGGCCAAAGTATTGGAGCTTCAGTTTCAGCATCAGTTCTTTCACTGAATAGTCAGGGTTGATTTCCTTTAGGATTGACTGGTTTGATCTCCTTGTTGTCCAAGGGACTCTCTAGAGTCTTCTCCAGCACCACATTTGAAAGCAAGTAGGCCTTAGGAAGCATTACTACAAACAAAGCTAGTGGAAGTGATGGAGTTCCAGCTGAGCTTTTTCAAATCCTAAAAGATGATGCTGTTAAATATACCATCAATATATCAGCAAAATCAGAAAACTCAGCAGTGGCCAAAAGGCTGGAAAATCAGTTTTCATTACAATCACAAAAAAAGGCAATACCAAAGAATGTTCATATTACTGTACAATTGCACACATTTCACATGCTAGCAAGATTATGCTCAAAATCCTTCAAGCTCGGCTTCAGCAGTATGTGAGCTGAGAAATTCCAGATGTACAAACTGGATTTAGAAAAGGCAGAGGAATCAGAGATCAAATTACCAACATCCGTTGGCTCATAGAAAAAGCAAGCGAATTCCAGAAAAGCATCTACTGCTGCTTCATGGACTACACTAAAGCCTTTGACTGTGCGGATCAAAACAAACTGTGGAAAATTCTTAAAGAGATGGAAATACCAGACTACCTTACCTGCCTCCTGAAAAACCTGTATACAGGTCAAGCAACAACAGTTAGATCCAGACATGGAACAATGGACTGATTCCAAATTGGGAAAGGAGTACGTCAAGGCTGTATATTATCACCCTACCTATTTAATTTACATGCAGAGTGCATCATATGAAATGCTGGGCTGCATGAAGATTAAGTTAGAATCATGTTGCTGGGAGAAATATCAATAACCTCAGATATGCAGAAGACACCACCCTAATGCCAAAAAGTGAAGAGGAACTAAATAGCTTCCTGATGAAGGTGAAAAAGGTGAGAGAAAAAGCTGGCTTAAAACTCAACGTTCAAAAAACTAGATAATGGCATCCAGTCCCATCACTTTGTGGCAAATCGATTGGGAAAAAGTAGACACAGTAGCAGATTATATTTCCTTGGGCTCCAAAACCACTGTGGACAGTGACTGCAGCCACAAAATTGAAAGACATTTGCTCCTTGAAAGGGAAGCTATGACAAACCTAGACAGCATATTAAAAAGCAGAGACATTAGTTTGCCAACAAAGGTCTGTCTAGTCAAGGCTATGGTTTTTCCAGTAGTCATGTATGGATGTGAGAGTTGGACTATAAAGAAAGCTGAGCACAGAAGAATTGATGCTTTTGAACTGTGGTGTTGGAGAAGACTCTTCAGAGTCCCTTGGACTGCAAGGAGATCCAACCAGTCCATCCTAAAGGAGATCAGTCCTGGGTGTTCATTGGAAGGACTGATGTTGAAGCTGAAACTCCAATACTTTGGCCACCTCATGTGAAGGGTTGACTCACTGGAAAAGACCCTGATGCTGGGAAAGATTGAGGGCAGGAGGAGAAGGGGAAAACAGAGGATGAGATGGCTGGATGGCATCACTGACTCAGTGTACATGAGTTTGGAGTCTGGGAGTTGGTGATGGAAAGGGAGGCCTGGCGTTCTGTTGATTCATGGGGTCACAAGGAGTGGGACAGGACTGAGAGACTGAACTGACTGACTGACTGAACTTACCTGGAGAGGGCTCTTTTTCCCAAAATTTTAATTCATCTAAATGAATGTTGGCATATTTTAAAATATGACTTTTTGTAATTTATCCCACTAGAATGGTCCACAAGCATCTTAATTTCAACATTTCTAAAATATTGTCTAAGCTTTTTTATTATGATATATTACATATCCACAGAAGAGGGAAAAAAGCCACAGAGAAAGGGAATATATTTGCAACACATAAAACTTATCAAGAACTCATTATAGAAAAAATATGTATAAAAATCTCCTTCAAATCTTCAAAATGTAAACAACCTAATAGGGAAAAAAAAAAGTAAAAGACATATATTTCACAAAAGGGAAATCCAGTGCCCATAAATAAATGAAAACAGCTCAATTTAATTAGTAATCAGGAAAATTCATTTTAAATCATAATGATAATTCCACTTGTAGATAGGATATAAGGGAGGATAGATCAATGTTCTGCTGCAATAATTTTAAAAAAGTGGATAAATTACAAAATGTCATATTTTAAAAGATATCAGCATTCATTTCAATGAATTAAAATTTCAGAAAGAAGAGACCACTCCAGGTAAGCTGACCATAGCCAACTATTTTTCTTTTTTTCTTCATTATACTTTTTAATTCTAGGCACAGACTGAAGAACTGGGCTTGGCCTAGTCAGAGAGACTCCTTTGGAAGAAACAGAAACAGAAAATCATTTGATAGCTGGCATAATGGGTCAGAATTTAGAGGTACCTCAAATGTGCAGCCAGTTTATCACTTGGGATTTTTTGACAGTGAATCAGAAAGCTGGTGGGCCTGGGCCAGGGAAAATGTTCAAGGTGTTTAGGAGACAACAAATCTCATTAGAGTGAAACAGTTCAGTTCAGTCACTCAGTCATGTCCGACTCTTTGTGATGCCATGGACTGCATCATGCCAGACTTCCCTCTCCATCACCAACTCCCAGAGCTTGCTCAGACTCATGTCTTTGGATTTTCCAAAACTGATAAAAAAGATCGCAAAATAACAGATTCAAGAATTTCAGGATAAATGCAAAGATAACATTCCCAGATAAAATTTAGTAAAATGCTGAAAATCAAAGGAAGGAAACCTAAAATTTTAAAAGCATCAGAGAAGAAAGGTAGCATTTCCTTTAAAAGAGCAACAATAAGATTTCTGACTGACTTCCATTAGAAGTTGAAAAGATCATGGAATGACATCATTAAATTGTTAAACGAAAATATCTTCCAACATAGAATTCTGTACCCAACAAAAATATTCTTCAAAATGAGGTAAGATAAAGACAGAAAGCAAGCTAAATGAATTTGTTGCCAGAAGACTCATAGAACAATAAATTCTAAAAGGTCTTCAGGCTGAAGGAAAATTATATAGAATAAGTACAGAGCTGCAGAAGGTAATGAAGT
This sequence comes from Bubalus kerabau, assembly GCF_029407905.1. NCBI lineage: Eukaryota > Metazoa > Chordata > Mammalia > Artiodactyla > Bovidae > Bubalus > Bubalus kerabau. Next base: position 95,813,986 of record NC_073629.1, on the reverse strand, counting down.
GTAAATACATGGTTTACTGCAAAAGAATACAGGTTTTTCAGAAGGCAACACTAACAATAATATTGTCTTTTGGGTTTGTTACATATATAGATATATATGGTAACAATGCCACATGGGGAACAAGGGAGATAGATTGGGCTAAACTACTGTATATTTTGCTATTGTGGTAGAAATTTTAATTTACTTTGACTGTATTTACTGACTTATCTACTAATGATTATAAGCCAAGGATTAAAACAGAGATTTCTAGAATATTGCCTATTTGGTAGCCAGTTATATGTGGCTATTAAGTACTTGATATGGCCAGTTCAAGTTAAGATGTACTGTAAAAGTAAAACACAGGTTTGGAAGACATAGTATAAAAAAGAATGTAGACTATTTTATTAACAATTTTTATATTGATTACAATTTGAAATGGTAATACCTTGGGTATATTTTGTTAAATAAAAACATTCTTTAAAGTAATTTTACCTCTCTCTGCTTTCTTAATGTGGCTACTAGAAAATTTTAAATTACATCTATAACTTGTATTATATTTCTATTGTACTAATCTAGAGCAGTGGTTCTCAACCAGGGTTGATTTGGCGACCCCAGGGAACATTTGGTAATGTCTTGAATTTTTTTGGATGTCACAATCTTGTCAGGGGGTTTGGGAAGGTGCTGCCACTACATATAGGTCAGATATGTTGCTGAATATCTTATAATTCACAGGACACAAGAATTATCTGGTCCAAAATGTCAATAGTGGAGACTTCCCTGGCAGCCCAGTGGTTAAAGACTTTGCCTTCCAATGTAAGGGATGTGGGTTTGATCTCTGGTTGAGGAGCTAACATCCCACGTGTCTCATGGCCAAAAAATCAAAATATAAAAAACAGAAGTAATACTGTAACAAATTCAATAAAGACTTTAAAATTGGCCCATATAAAAAAAAAATCTTTAAAAAAGGTCAGTAGTGCTGAGATTGGGGAAACCACATTCCAAAGTGATCCTTAATATAATAATGAAATAAAATATGTAAACAAAAATTCACCAGTACAAAAGAAGAAGATTATGATCACTACCATAGGAAAGGAGAAATAAGAAAACAAAGATTGGATGAAACAAATAGGAAACAAAAAGAAATATGTTAGATTTAAATCTACATATATTGGCACTTACATGTATATCAACACTGATTAAAAGACACTGACCGAATGACTGAAAACAACATCCAAATATATACTGTTTATAGGAGGCATGCTGTTAAGACTAGATAAAGGTTGAGAATTAATCTAGTCAAAAGAAAGCTATTATAGCTATTTTAATGTGAGAAAAAGTAAACTTTAAGGCAAGATGTGTTTCTAAGTATAAACAGACATTTGATAATGTTTAAAGTATTGATTCAAAAGGAACATGTAACAATCCTAAATATAAGCACCTAATATCATAGCTTCAAAATATATCAGCTCAGTTCAGTTCAGTTGCTCAGTCATGTCCGACTCCTTGCCATGCCATGAACTGCAGCATGCCAGGCTTCCGTGTCCATCATTAATTCCTGGAGCTTACTCAAACTCATGTCCATCAAGTTGATGATGCCATCCAACTATCTCATCCTCTGTCATCCCCTTCTCCTCCCACCTTCAATCTTTCTCAGCAACAGGGTCTTTTCAAATGAGTCAGTTCTTCCCATCAGGTGGCCAAAATATTGGAGTTTCAGCTTCAGCATCTGTCCTTCAAATGAATATTCAGGACTGATTTCCTTTAGGATTGAATGGTTTGATCTCCTTGCAGTCCAAGGAATTCCCAAGAGTCTTCTCCAACACCATAGTTCAAAAGTATTAATTCTTTGGCGCTTAACTTTCTTTGTAGTCCAACTCTCATATCCCTACATGACTACTGGAAAAACCATAGCTTTGACAAGATGGACCTTTGTTGGCAAAGTAATGTATCTGCTTTTTAATATGCTGTCTAGGTTTGGTGACTCAGATGGTAAAAAGTCTGCCTACAATGTGGGAGACCCGGGTTCAATCCCTGGGTTGGGAAGATCTCCTGGAGAAGGAAATAGCAACCCACTCCAGTATTCTTGCCTGGAAAATCCCATGGACAGAGGAACCTGGTAGGCTACTGTCCATGGGGTCTCAAAGAGTGAGACACAACTGAGAGACTTCACTCACTAGGTTTGTCATAGCTTTTCTTCCAAGGAGTAAGGGTCTTTTAATTTCATGGCTGCAGTCACCATTTGCAGTGATTTTGGAGCCCAAGAAAATAGTCTGTCACTGTTTCCATTGTTTCCCCATCTACTTGTCATGAAGTGATGGGACCGGATGCCATGATCTTCATTTTTTGAATGTTGAGTTTTAAGCCGGCTTTTTCACTCTCATTTTCATCAAGAGGCTCTTTAGTTCCTCTTCACTTTCTGCCATAAAGGTGGTGTCATCTGCATATCTGAGGTTATTGATATTTCTCCCAGCAATCTTGATTCCAGTGTGTGCTTCATCCAGCCTGGCATTTCGCATAATGTACTCTGCATAGAAGTTAAATAAGCAGGGTGACAATATACAACCTTGACATACTCCTTTCCTGATTTGGAGCCAGTCTGTTGTTCCATGTCCAGTTCTATCTCTTGCTTCCTGACCTGCAGACAGATTTCTCAGGAGGCAGGTAATGTGGTCTGGTAAGGAGGCTTCCCTGATAGCTCAGTTGGTAAAGAATCCACCTGCAATGAAGGAGACCCCATTTCAATCCCTGGGTCAGGAAGATCTGCTGGAGAAGGGATAGGTTACCCACTCCAGTATTCTTGGGCTTCCCTGGTGGTTCAGCTGGTAAAGAATCCGTCTGCAATGCCAGAGACCTGGGTTTGATCCCTGGTTTGGGAAGATCCCCTGGAGAGGGGAAAGACTACCCACTCCAGTATTCTGACCTGGAGAATTCCATAGACAGTATAGTCTACGGGGTCACAAAGAGTCGGATATGACTGAGCAACTTTCACTTTCACACAGTCAAAGGCTTTGGCATAGTCAATAAAGCAGAAGTAGATGTTTTTCTGGAACTCTTTTGCTTTTTCAAGGATCCAACGGATGTTGGCAATTTGTTCTCTGGTTCCTCTCTGCCTTTTCTAAATCCAGTTGGAACATCTGGAAGTTCACAGTTCACGTACTATTGAAGCCTGGCTTGGAGAACTTTGAGCATTATTTTGCTAGCGTTTGAGATGAGTGCAATTATGAAGAGTAGTTTGAACATTCTTTGGCATTGCCCTTCTTTGGAATTGAAATTAAAACTGACCTTTTCCAGTCCTGTGGCCACTGCTGCGTTTTCCAAATTTGCTGGCATATTGAGTGCAGCACTTTCACAGCATCATCTTTTAAGATTTGAAATAGCTCAACTGGAATCCCATCACCTCCACTAGCTTTGGAATGATGCTTCAAAATATGTTAAAGAAAGCAAAAGGTAAAGAAGGAAAAGGAAAAAATCTGTTAAAGAAACTGTGTTCAAAATTAAGACTCTTTCCACAAACAAAATTCCAGGCATATATGATTTCATTGGTAAATTATTCCTCACATTTAATGAAAGAAATAATACCAGTATTAACACACTCTCTCAGACTATAGTGAAAGAGTAAACAATTCCTAACTTGTTTTACATAGCCAGCACAACCCTAATTACAAAACCTGACAGTGATATTACAAGAACAGAAAATTACAGGCCAGTATCTCCCATGAAGTTAAATGCCAAAATCCTAAACAAAGTATTAACAAATCAAACCCTGTGATATGTAAGAAGAATACCACATTATGACCAAGTTAGATTTATTCCAGGAAGCAAGCATGGTTTAAAATTAGGAAAATTAATTAATTTACTACATTAACAGAATAAGAAGGAAAACAATTTGATCATCTCAATTGCTGCAGCAAAACCATTTGCTAAAGTTTGACATGCATTCATGATTAAAAAAAAAAACTTGCAGCAAACTAAGGAAAAAAGGAGAACTTTAAAAATCTTTTAAATGTTATTTATATTTCATCTAAACCCTCCCCTAAATGGGAAGATGACATCAATGTTCACTACTCTATTCAGCACAGGCAGACCTAACTCATTTTATTGCTCTTCACTTTATTACACTTCACAGATACTGTGTTTTTTTTTTAATAAACTGAAGGTTACCCTGTGTTATCAGATGGTTGTTAGCATTTTTTTAACAATATATACATTTTTATAGACATAATGCTCTTTCAAACGTAATAGATTATAATATAGTGCAAACTGGTGGCTCAGATGGTAAAGAATCTGCCTGCAATGCAGGAGACCTGGGCCCAAGCCCTGTGTTGGGAAGATCCCCTGCAGAAGGGAATGGTCTACCCATTCCGGTATTCTTGCCTGGAAAATCTCAAGGACAGAGGAGCCTGGTGGGCTACAGTCCATGGGGTTGCAAAGAATAGGACACAACTGAGTGACTAACACTTTCACTTCACACATACTGTAAACATAACTTTTACCTGTACTGGAACACAAAAAAATTTTGTTTTATGTGTACTGGGAAACCAAAAAAGTCTGGGGTTTCTTTACGGTCTGCAGGCTCAAATGTTCCAGGCTCCATAATTTCTGACTTGAACACTACAAAGATGACACTAAATTTACTTCCTTCAAGAAGACATTAAAACGTAGAAAGATAGACTCCCTTGGTGGTCCAGTGTTTGGGAATTGGCCTGCCAGTTCGGGAAACATGGGTTTGATTTTTGGTCTGGGAAGATTCCACATGCCTCCGGGCAACTAAGCCTGTGTGCTGTGACTGCTGAAGTCTGTGCGCCTTAGAGCCCAGGCTCCACAACAAGAGAAGACATTGCAATGAGAAGCCTGTGAACCACAATTAGAGAGAAGCCCCCTCTCTGCAACTAGAGAAAGACCGGGTGCAGCAACAAAGACCCAGTGCAGCCAATAAACAAATAAATAGATAAAAATTTTTAAAAAGATTAATAAATGTGAGGTGTTAGTGACATATCAAATTAAGATTTAAAAAACATAGAAAGCTGTTCATATTCCCAGAAACAATTTTAGTAGTTAGGTGATTTAAGTAGGGGACAGATGATTTTCCCCAAGGCAGGTCCAGCAATCAGTAGATCTACAATCTTTCCTTAAGAGTAACCATGAGAGCAATAAAAATGGGCAAATCAGGCCAGCATAGCTCATTCTTATGTTCATTCATCAAGGGCTTTCCTGGTGGCTCAGTGTTAAAGAATCCACCTGCCATTGCGGGAGACATGGCTTTGATTTCTGATGCAGAAAGATCCCACATGCTGCAGAGCAACTATTGTGCTCTAGAGCTCAGGAGCCATGACTAATGAAGCTTGTGTACCCTAGAGTCTGTGCTCTGCAGCAAGAGGAGCCACTGAAATGAGAAGCCAACACACTGCAAGGATAAAGTAGCCCCTGCTTGCCGCAACTAGAGAAAAACCTTCACAGCAGCGAAGACCCAGCACAGTCAAAAATAAAATAAATAAACAAAATTTTAAAGAATGAAATATAATGGCATTAAACATTACATGGAACAATGGACTGGTTCAAAATTGGGAAAGGAGTACATTAAGGCTGTATATTGTCACCCTACTTTTATTTAACTTACATGCAGAGTGCATCATGAGAAATGCTGGGCTGCATGAAGATCAACCTGGAATCAAGATTGCTGGGAGAAATATCAATAACCTCAGATATGCAGATGACACCACTCTAATGGCAGAAAATGAAGAGGAACTAAAGGGCCTCTTGAGGGTGAAAGAGGAGAGTGAAGAAGCTGGCTTAAAAGTCAATATTCAAAAAACTAAGATCATGGCATCCAGTCATATCACTTAATGGCAAATAGATGGGTAAAAAGTGGAAACGGGCAGATTTTATTTTCCTGGGCTCCAAAATCACTGTGGATGGTGACTGCAGCCATCAAATTAAAAGACGCTTGCTCCTTGGAAGGAAAGCTATGAGAAACCTAGGCAGCATATTAAAAAGCAGAGATATCACTTTGCCAACAAAGGTCCGAATAGTCAAATCTATGGTTTTCCAGTAGTCATGTATGGATGTGAGAGTTGGACTATAAAGAAAGCTGAGAGCCCAATAATCGATGCTTTCAAACTGTGGTGCTGGAGAAGACTCTTGAGAATCCCTTGGACAGCAAGGAGATCAAACCAGTCAATCCTAAAGGGAATCAGTCCTGAATATTCATTTGAAGGACTGACTGATGCTGAAGCTGAAGCTCCAATACTTTCTCCACCTAATACAAAGAGACAACTCATTGGTAAAACTTGGATGCTGGGAAAGATTGAAGGCAAAAGGAGAAGGGGGTGCAGAGGATGAGATGGTTAGATAGCATCACCAACTCTGTGGACATGAGTTTGAGCAAAATCCGGGAGATAGTGAAGGACAGGGAAGCTAGAAGTGCTGCAGTCCATGGGATCATAAAGAGTTGGATGTGACTTAGTGACTGAACAAAAAAACATTAGAAAATGTAGAAATGACTGTCTTCATAGTACTTTTTTTTTAAATAGCACTTTAAAGTTAATTTATCATATTTAAAATTTTGAAAATAACCATAAACAGAACAGTATATTCCTAAAATATCACAGAATTATATAGGATTAATTACATTACAACAATCTGATGGGCATTCAGTTGATAGTTTATACAGATCAGATCAGTCGCTCAGTCGTGTCTGACTCTTTGCGACCCCATGAATCGCAGCACGCCAGGCCTCCCTGTCCATCACCAACTCCCGGAGTTCACTCAGACTCATGTCCATCGAGTCAGTGATGCCATCCAGCCATCTCATCCTCTGTCGTCCCCTTCTCCTCTTGCCCCCAATCCCTCCCAGCATCAGAGTCTTTTCCAATGAGTCAACTCTTTGCATGAGGTGGCCAAAGTACTGGAGTTTCAGCTTTAGCATCATTCCTTCCAAAGAAATCCCAGGGCTGATCTTCAGAATGGACTGGTTGGATCTCCTTGCAGTCCAAGGGACTCTCAAGAGTCTTCTCCAACACCACAGTTCAAAAGCTTCAATTCTTCAGCTCTCAGCCTTCTTCACAGTCCAACTCTCACATCCATACATGACCACTGGAAAAACCATAGCCTTGACTAGACGGACATTTGTTGGCAAAGTAATGTCTCTGCTTTTGAATATGCTATCCAGGTTGGTCATAACTTTCCTTCCAAGGAGTAAGTGTCTTTTAATTTCATGGCTGCAGTCACCATCTGCAGTGATTTTGGAGCCCAGAAAAATAAAGTCTGACCCTGTTTCCACTGTTTCCCCATCTATTTCCCATGAGGTTTACACAGGTACACCTAAAATTCAGTTTCATAGTACTATTACAGTCACAACACTCTTCATCTTTAAATCAACAAAAGATGTCTCAATATCACATCAACACTTACTGGAAACCATTTTTTAGTTCTTATACTCATGTTTAAAGTAACTTCTAAATTGTAAAACATTAATACAGCAAAAATATAGTCAAACGCTTTTACAAGACTTGGTATTGCATTTATTTCATTATAAACCATTTTCTTTTTAAATTAGAAATTGAAGTTAAAATTCTCAAAAGATGTAAATTGGCAGCCAACCTCTCAAACATTAATGTAACATTACAAATTAAAATCTAATAGTTGCATATTTTAGTTTAATTTATATTTGAGATTGTCTCATCCATTACATTCGCATTGGTTTTGATAGTGATCTGATGTAAACTTTTCACCAATTTCTAGAACAGTTTCTGGTACAGTTTAGTCTGAATAACTTATGATGTTTTAATAGCAGGAAATCCTGTTGCTAAATTTGTTAATATTCATCTACTACTAGGATTTTAATGGTAATTTGCTCTTGTAAACATAAGGTCAAAAGTATTATTTGGGAATGTGTACGCAAAACCAAGTTTGGAAGAAAATGTACCACAGTAAACTTTTAACAGAAATGCAATTCAAGGATTTAGAAATTTATCATTTTAATGACTCAAGAAATAAGCATTTCTCCTAAGAAGCCACCTGTAACACATTAAGTATAAATCATAGTTTCTCAAGTGCTGTTTTGGGACCTTTATGTTGCAATTCCAGATGCATAAGTTAGGTTGATTAAGCAAGGGTATTGTAATTGGAGTGAGCAAAAAGAAAGTGATGAAAGGCAGGCCTTAAAATAAGTTAAGGGAGAAACACTTTGGAATTTAAGCTTGATATAGAGTAAGTGTGGTGAAAAATAATATAGCATAAAGTAAGTAAACTTAAATTTATAAACATCTATATAGCAGAGGAACATTTGTTTACTGGCCTTATTAGATTTATTGTTTTTAAATCATGGCTTGGAAAGATTCCCTCTTATTAAAAAATATAACAAAATAGCACCAAAAAGTCTAAATTAGATGAAAAACTGTATTTTAACATGTAAGTATCCATATAAAAAATAGAGTTCAGTCTTAATTCTAGAACCTCCTAAAACTTTTGCTAAAATTCCTCATTATTTTCCAACAATACTTTTATAATACTTACAAAGTACCAGTTACTATTCTAAATACTTCATAAATATGAAATCATTAAATAATTATAATAACCTAATGAGTTAAGTATATTTTCATTTTACAAACAAGGAAACACGTTACTTTTAGCTGGGTGAAACCTGCACCAGATTGAACCTCAGCTACTTGTCCGAGGTCACAAAGTTAGTAAGTAGCAGAACCAGACTAAACCCAGACAATCACTCCAAAGACTATGTATGATCTTATCTACAATATGCTATATTATGCTTAATATGAAGTCTTCAGAAGATTAACTGGTATCAGAAAATAGTAAATCATTTTGAATTTTTTTAATTGAATGAAATGTCAATGAATATAAAGGCTAAGGGTATGAACTATTAGGTTGGTGATCTCCTAATTAACAAAAGAGTCTGAAATGTAGTATTTGGGTGCAATTTCAAAAACTATAGAATGATCTCAGGTCATTTCCAAAGCAAACCATTCAGTATTACAATAATCCAAGTCTATGCCCCAACCACTAATGCTTAAGATTAATGGTTCTATAAACACGTACAAGACCTTCTAGAACTAACACCAAAAAAAGATGTCTTTTTCATCATAGGTGACTGAAATGCAAAAGTAGGAAGTCAAGAGATAGCTGGAGTAACAGGCAAGTTTGGTCATGGAGTACAAATGAAGCAGGGCAAAGGCTAACAGAGTTTTGTCAAGAGAATGTATTGGTCATAACAAACACTCTCTTCCAACAACACGAAAACTTATTCTACATGTGGACATCACCAGATGGTCAACACCAAAATCTGATTGATTATATTCTTTGCAGCTAAAGATGGAGAAGCTCTATACAGTCAGCAAAAACAAGACTGGGAGCTGACTGTGGCTCAGATCATGAACTCCTTATTGCCAAATTCAGACTGAAATTGAAGAAAGTAGGGAAAACCACTAGGCCAGTCAGGTATGACCTAAGTCAAATCCCTTATGATAATACAGTGGAAGTGACAAATAGATTCAAGGGATTAGATCTGAAGACACAGTGCCTGAAGAACTATGGATGGAGGTTTGTAACATTGTACAGGAGGCGGTGATCAAAACCATCCCCAAGAAGAAGAAAGGCAAAATGGTTGTCTAAGGAGGGCCTTACAAATAGCTGAGGAAAGAAGAGAAGCTAAAGGCAAAGGAGAAAAAGAAAGATGTATCCATCTGAATGCAGAGTTCCAAAAAATAGCAAGGAGAGGTAAGAAAGCCTTCTTTAAGTGAACAGTGCAAAGAAACAGAGGAAAACAATAGAATTGGAAAGACTAGAGATCTCTTCAAGAAAATTAGAGATACCAAAGGAACATTTGGTATCTCTAATTTGGAAGGACTGATGCTGAAGCTGAAACTCCAATACTTTGGTCACCTGATGTGAAGAACTGACTCATTTGAAAAGACCCTGATGCTTGGAAAGATTGAAGGTGGGAGGAGAAGAGAATGACAGAGGATGTGATGGTTGGATGGCATAACTGACTTGATGGACACGAGTTTGAGCAAGCTCTGGGAGTTGGTAATGGACAGGGAAGCCTGGTGTGCTGCAGTCTATGGTGTCACAAAGAGTTGGACATGACTGAGCAACTGAACTGAACTGAAAGGAACGTTTCATGCAAACACAGGCACAATAAAGGACAGAAATGGTATGGACGTCACAGAAGCAGAAGAGATTAAGAAGAGGTGGCAAGAATACACAGAACTATACTGAAAAAGTCTTAATGACCTGGATAACCACAATGGTGTGATTACTCACCTAGAACCAGATATCCTGTAGTGTGAAGTCAAGTGGGCCTTAGGAAGCATCATTATGAACAAAGCTAGTGGAATTGATGGAATTCCAGTTGCGCTATTTCAAATCCTAAAAGATGATGCTGTGAAAGTGCTGCATTCAATATGCCAGCAAATTTGGAAAACTCAGCAGTGGCCAAAGGACTGGAAAATCAGTTTTCATTCCAATTCCAAAGAAGGGCAATGCCAAAGAATGTTCAATCTACTGCACAATTGCACTTGTTTCACATACTAGCAAGATAATGCTCAAAATCCTTCAAGCTAGGCTTCAGTAGTATGTGAGCCGAGAACTTCCAGATGTTCCAGCTGGATTTAGAAAAGGTGGAGGAATCAGAGATCAAACTGTCAACATCTATTGGAGCATAGAAAAAGCAAGGGAATTCCAGAAAAGCATCTACTTCTGCTTCATTGACTATGCTAAAGCCTTTGACTATGTGGATCACAGCAAACTGTGGAAAATTCTTAAAGAGATGTGAATACCAGACCACCTTACTTGCCTCCCGAGAAACCTGTATGCGGGTCAAGAAGCAACAGTTATATCCGGACATGGAACAATGGACTGGTTCCAAATTGGCAAAGGAGTACGTCAAGGCTGTATATTGTCACCCTATTTATTTAACTTACATTACATCATGTGAAATGCCAGGCTGCATGAATCTTAAGTTGGAATCAGGATTTCTGGGAGAAATATCAATAATCCCAGGTATGCAGATGACACCACCCTTATGGCAGAAAGTGAAGAGGAGCTAAATAGCTTCTTGAAGGTGAAAGAGGAGAGAGAAAAAGCTGGCCTAAAACTCAACATTCAAAAAACTAAGATCATGGTATCTGGTCCCATCCGTTCATGGCAAATAGATGGGGGAAATAGTGGAAACAGGGGAAGATTTTATTTCTGGGGTCTCTGAAATCAGTGCAGATGGTGACTGTAGTCATGAAATTAAAAGACATTTGCTCCTTGAAATGAAAGCTATGACAAACCTAGACAGCATATTAAAAAGCAGAGACATCACTTTGTCAATAAAAGTCCATATAGTCCAAGCTATAATTTTTATAGTAGTCATGTATGGGTGTGAGAGTTGGATGATAAAGAAAGCTGAGTGCTGAAGAATTGATGCTTTGAACTGTGTTGTTGGAGAAGACTCTTGAGAGTCCCTTGCACAGCAAGGAGATCAAACCAGTCAATCCTGAAGGAATCAACCCTGAATATTCATCAGAAGCACTGATGCTGAAGCTGAAGCTCCAGTAACTTGGCCACTTGATGAGAAGTGTCAACTTGTTGGAAAAGGCCCTGATGCTAGTAAAGATTGAGGGCAGTAGGAGAAGGGGGCAACAGAGGATGAGATGGTTGGTAGGCATCATCGACTCAATGGACATGAGTTTGAACAAACTCCGGGAGATAGTGAAGGACAGGAAAGCCTGGCATATCGAAGTTCATAGGGGTCACAAAGAGTCAGATATGACTGAGCAACTGAACAACAACAACAAAAGTAATTATGCTTTCATACCCTGAATTTTTAAATTATTATAACTAGTCTCAAACACATCTTTATTAATTAAAATAGGAACCATTGCAATCAACATACTTTTGCAAGTAAGAAATAAGTTTGTTTATTCTGGTATCATAAAAATCCATGCTTCAGGATTTGATGAACTCTTGGAAAGCATTTTCTGCATCCTGATGGTTGTGGAAGCATTTTCCCTACAAAAGTTTTGGAGCTTCTTCTTAGTCCAACCACTGAGAAGGTAATTGCTGGTTATTTAAATAAATTCCACTTTTTGTCGCAGGTCACTATCCGATTGAGAAATGGTTTATTGTTGTTGAGTAGAGAAAGAGAAGAGGACACTTGAAAATGATGACTGTTTTGATTTGTGGTCAGCTCATGAATCACCTTCTTAACCAGCTTTTTCACCTTTCCAATTTGCTTCAAATGCCAATCGACCATAGAATGGTCTATGTTGAGTTCCTGGGCAACTTCTCCTGTTTTTGTAAGATCACTTTTGATGATCCTCTCAGTTGGTTGTTGTCAACTTCCAACGTCCAGTCACTGTACTCATCTTCAAGGCTCTCATCTCCTTTGCGAAACTACTTGAACCACCATGACACTGTATATTAGTTAGCAGTTCCTGGACCAAATGCATTGTTGGTGTTGCAAGTCGTCTCTGCTGCTTTACCATTTTGAAATCGAATAAGAAAATTGCTCAAATTTGCTTTGTGTCTAACATCATTTCCATAGTCTAAAATAAACATATTTTTATTTATTTTAAATAAATAAATATTTAAAATATAAAATAAACAGTAAATAATAATTCATTAGCAAAATATATAAAGCAAGAAATGCACATTAAAATTATGTATAACATAATCACATTAATTTAAGAATGCATTCTGATATCAAATGGCAAATTTCAACAATGGAAAACCAAGATTACTTTTGCACCAACCTAATACATTCTATTAAATACTTTAATTACTAATGAATTTTGTCAACAAATTTTCATAGAGATTTTACTTGAATACTTCCAGTGACAGGGAACTCATATTCAGAAAGACAATTTTATTTTCAAAAATTAAATTTTTACTGAACTGTGTCTACTTTAGTTTTTTATCCTATATCTAACTTATCTTCTGAAGTCATACAAAATTAATCTTTTGTACAGCTGCTCTTCAAATATTTGTGAAAGAACTAATTATATTCTAATTTCCCCTGACTCAAGCTAAACATTCAATTTCCTTCAAAATTTCTTTTTGTACAAGGTGAAATTTCCTTACATTTCTACTTTTGTCCTCTGGACATGCTCCAATTTGTCTTGTATCATTTAACTAGTAGCAGTCCCAAACCAATTTCCATATTCAAGAAGCATTTTGGCCATAATAGAGTAACAACATTACCTTTCATTGTAAATATTGTTTATATAGATCAATATTGACTTTTTTAGACAGCATTTATAGACTTTACACCAGGTTTATTATAAAATAAAACCTCTAGAAGTTTCTTTCACATATGCTTCAGTTAACAACCATAATTTACTTGTACAGTTGACTTTTGGACATAAATTCAAAATAATTTAATTTCATGAAATTGGAGATTAGCCTATCAGTCTGTTGAGATCTTTTAAAATCTTGGTTATCCCTTTAAACAAATGAGCTATCTCTTGTCATTTTTCTCAATCAAACCTGGTTTGGACACTATCAGTGCTTATTCAACATAGTAATTTACATACCAAACATGAAAGAAACAGAGCTTTACTATTAGTCATTTAGAAATTTATTTATTAAATAATCTGCTCATTTTATAACAGTTTTAGATATATGGACTTATTACAATGATAGTACAGAGAGATATACTCCACCCTATCACTAACTTTTAATACCAAAGACTGCCTCCAGTTTAAAACATCTATGATTCTTATTATTGTCTTTGAAAATGAAAGTGAAAAGTGAAAGTTGCTCAGTCGTATACGACTCTTTGCAACCCCATAGACTTCTCTGTGAAGTACATGGAATTCTCCAGGCCAGAATACTGGAGTGGGTAGCCGTTCCCTTCTCCAGGGTATCTTCCCAATGCAGGGATCGAACCCAGGTCTCCCTCATTGCAGGCTGATTCTTTACCAGCTGAGCTACCAGGGAAGCCCATTATTGTCTTTAATAGATATTTTTTAAAAATAAAAATTAACTTTATTGCATAATTATCAAGTCAATATGCCTATGTTATCCACTATCTGTTGTCAAAAGGGATTAGGTGCAGAGTATTAGCTGAATTCCAAACATAACATATAATGGTTTCCTTCTTCTAATAAAGGTCTATTAATACCTTCAAATGACATTATCTAAAGAAAATAAGAGGTTCTTCTTACTGAACATGGGCTATGTGCAATTATGACTGAAAAAGATTAAAAAACAAAGTATCAGAACCTGAAAACAAATCAATTAATTAAAGTTGTTAAATATGCAAATAAAATCTTAGCATCCAGACATACAGGACAATATATGGCAAACAATCTGTAATTATTCCTCTTTACACTGGGTAGCTATTACACCGTTGTAAGCTAGCAATGGAAATGGCAACCCACTCCAGTACTCTTGCCTGGAAAATTCCATGGACTGAGAAGCCTGATAGGCTACAGTCCATGGGGTTGCAAAGAGTCGGACACGACTGAGCGACTTCACTTTCACTTTCAAGCTAGCAATAAGTTCTATAATCTCAAAAAACCAGGACTTTTAGAGACAGTAATGTAAATGATGATAATGTTGAGAAGTAGAAAGTAACAATAAAGGTTAAAGTCCACCTGAAACTATCACAACATTTTTAATTGACTATACCCCAATATAAATTAAAAGGTAAAAAATAATAATACAGGTTAAACAACTATATTACTCTAGAGAAAAGACATATATAGAATTATTTAACAATGCTTTTTAAGATTAAGGCACTTATCTTTCTCTAGTTGCTTTAGGTATAAGGTTACTTTGTTTATTTGTGATTTTTCTTGTTTCCAGAGCTGGTAGTATTGCTATAAACTTCCCTCTTAGGGCTGCTTTTGCTGTGTCTCATTGGTTTTGGATTGTCAAGCTTTCATTTTTCTCTAAGTAGCTTTTTATTTCCTCTTTAATTTCTTTAGTAATCCATTGGTTGTTCAGTACCATATTGTTTAGCCTCCACATGTTTGTGTTATTTACATTTTCTTTAGTTTACTTCTAATCTCATAGCATTATGATCAGAAAACATGCTTGATATGATTTCAGTTTTCTTATATTTATCAAGGCTTGATTTGTGGCCCAAGATGTGATCTATTCCAGGAAATGTTCCATGTGCACTTGAGAAGAAAGTGTTTTCTGCTATTTTTGGATGGAATGCTCTATCAGATCAGATCAGTCGCTCAGTCGTGTCCGACTCTTTGCGACCCCATGAATCGCAGCACGCCAGGCCTCCCTGTCCATCACCAACTCCCGGAGTTCACCCAGACTCACGTCCATCGAGTCAGTGATGCCATCCAGCCATCTCATCCTCTGTCATCCCCTTCTCCTCTTGCCCCCAATCCCTCCCAGCGTCAGAGTCTTTTCCAATGAGTCAACTCTTCGCATGAGGTGGCCAAAGTACTGGAGTTTCAGCTTTAGCATCAGTCCTTCCAAAGAAATCCCAGGGCTGATCTCCTTTAGAATGGACTGGTTGGATCTCCTTGCAGTCCAAGGGACTCTCAAGAGTCTTCTCCAACACCACAGTTCAAAAGCATCAATTCTTTGGCGCTCAGCCTTCTTCACAGTCCAATTCTCACATCCATACATGACCACAGGAAAAACCATAGCCTTGACTAGAGGAACCTTTGTTGGCAAAGTAATGTCTCTGCTTTTGAATATGCCATCTAGGTTGGTCATAACTTTCCTTCCAAGGAGTAAGCGTCTTTTAATTTCATGGCTGCAATCACCATCTGCAGTGATTTTGGAGCCCAGAAAAATAAAGTCTGACACTGTTTCCACCGTTTCCCCATCTATTTCCCATGAAGTGGTGGGACCGGATGCCATGATCTTCGTTTTCTGAATGTTGAGCTTTAAGCCAACTTTTTCACTCTCCACTTTCACCTTCATCAAGAGGCTTTTTAGTTCCTCTTCACTTTCTGCCATAAGGGTGGTGTCATCTGCATATCTGAGGTTATTGATATTTCTCCCGGCAATCTTGATTCCAGCTTGTGTTTCTTCCAGTCCAGCGTTTCTCATGATGTACTCTGCATGTAAGTTAAATAAACAGGGTGACAATATACAGCATTGATGTACTCCTTTTCCTATTTGGAACCAGTCTGTTGTTCCATGTCCAGTTCTAACTGTTGCTTCCTGACCTGCATACAAATTTCTCAAGAGGCAGGTCAGGTGGTCTGGTATTCCCATCTCTTTCAGAATTTTCCACAGTTTATTGTGATCCACACAGTCAAAGGCTTTGGCATAGTCAATAAAGCAGAAATAGATGTTTTTCTGGAACTCTTTTGCTTTTAAATATCAATTAAATTTATCTGGTCTAATGTATCATTTAAGGCCTGTGTTTCCTTATTGATATTCTCTATGGATAATCTGTCAATTTATGAAAATAGGGTGTTAAAGTATCCTACTATTATTGTATTACTGTTGATCTCTTCTTATATGGCTATTAGTATTTGCCTTATATATTAGAGTGTGCCTATTTTGGGTGCATATATATTTATAATTGTTTACCTTTTTCTTGGATTGATCCCTTGATCATTATGTAGTGTCTTTCTTTGTCTTTTACAACATCTTTAAAGTCTATTTTGTCTAATATGAATATTTCCACTCCACCTTTCTTTTGATTTTCATTTGCATGGAATATCTTTTTCCATCCCCTTTCTTTCAGTCTGTTGTGTCCCTAAGTCTGAAGTGGGTCTCTTGTAGGTAGTATATATATGGGTCTTATTTTTGCATTCTTTCAGTGAGTCTGTGTCTTTTGGATGGAAAATTTAATCCATACATATAAGGTGATTATCAATATACATGTTGTTACTGCTATTTTCTTAATTGCTTTGGATTTGTTTTTGTAGGTCTTTTTATCTTCCCTTCCTCTTTTGTTCTCTGCTATTGTGATTTGATGACCAATTTTAGTGTTGTGTTTGGATTCCTCTTTCTTTTGTGTGTGTGTATCTGTTGTAGATTTTCAGTTTGCAGTTATTCTGAGGATTTGATATAAAGGGCTTCCCTGGTGGCTCAAATGGTAAAGAAACTGCTTGCAATGAGAGAGTTTTGGGTTCAGCTCCTGGGTCAGAAAGTTCCCGTGGGGAAGGAAATAGCAATCCACTCCTGAAGAATTCCATGGACAGAGGAGCCTGGCATACTACAGTCCATGTGGTCACATGCTGCTGCTGCTGCTAAGTCGCTTCAGTCATGTCTGACTCTGTGCGACCCCATAGACGGCAGCCCACCAGGCTCCCCCGTCCCTGGGATTCTCCAGGCAAAAACACTGGAGTGGGTTGCCATTTCCTTCTCCAATGCATGAAAGTGAAAAGTGAAAGTGAAGTCACTCAGTCGTGTCTGACTGTTAGCGACCCCATGGACTACAGCCCACCAGGCCCTCCATCCATGGGATTTTCCAGGCAAGAGTACTGGAGTGGGGTGCCATTGCCTTCTCCATGTGGTCACATAGACTGGGACAAAACTGGACAACTAACACTTTCACTTTGATATAGAAGTCTATATATAAACAAGATTGTTTTAAGTTGCTGGGCTCCTAATTTCAAATGCATTTCCAATATCCTGCATTTGTGCTCTCCTCTTCCCACAGTGACTGGTTTTGTTATGGTATTTGTGTGCAGATGATTTCCTACTTTTACTTTATGTTTGCCTTTACTGCTAAGCTTTTCCATTTGTAATTTTCTTGTTTCTTAAAGTGGCTTTTTCTTTTCTGCTTAGAGAGTTTCCTTTAGCATTTGTTGCAAAGCTAGTCTGGTGGTGCTGAATTCTCTTAGCTTTTGCTTGTCTGTAAAGCTTTTGATTTCTCCATCAAATATCAATGAAGCCCTTGATGGGAAGAATATTCTTATTTTTTTAAAAATTTATTTATTTTATAATTGAAGGATAATTGCTTTACAAAATATTTTGTTTTCTGTCAAACATCTGTTGTTTTCTGTCAAACAGCAACATTAATCAGCCATAGGTATAGGTAGAATATTCTTGGCTGTAGGTTCTTCCCTTTCATTGCTTTAAGTATAATGTGCCACTTCCTTCTGGCAGGCAGAGTTTCTGCTGAGAAATCTTCTGATACTCTTATGGAAGTTACTTTGTATGCTATTTGTTGCTTTTAGTATTTTTTTACTTTAATGTTTGTCAATTTGATTACTATGTGTCTCAGTGTGTTACTCCTTGGGTTTATCATGCCAGGGACTCTCTGTGCTTCCTGGACTTGAATGACTGTTTCATTTCCCATGTTAGGGAAGTTTTCAGCTATTATCTCTTCAGTTGTGCTCTTTGTCCTTTTTTCTCTTTTTTCTCCTTCTGGGACCCCTATAACACAAATGTTGGCGCATTTAATATTGTCCCAGAGGTCTCTTAGACTATCTTCATTTCTTTTCACTCCTTTTTTCTTTATTCTGTCTTGAGGCAGTGATTTCAACCATTCTGTCTTCCAGGTCACTTATTTGTTCTTATGCCTCATTTATTCTGCTCTTGATTCCTTCTAGTATATTTTTCATTTCAGCTGTTAATATTGTTAATTTCTGTTTGTCTGTTCTTTAGCTCTAAGTCTTTGTTAAACATTCTTGCATCTTCTCAGTCTGTACCTCTATTCTTTTCCCAAGATATTGGATCATCTTCATTATCACTACTCTGAATTCTTTTTCTGGTAAATGCCTATCTCCACTTCACTTAGTTATTCTTTTGGGGTTTTATCTTGTTCCTTCATCTGGGACATATTCCTCTGCTGTCACATCTTGTCTACCTTTCTGTGATTACTGCTTCTCTTCCTCAGGATTCAGGGTTGTAGTTCTTTCTTCTTTTGTCTTCTCTCTGGTAGAAGAGGCTGTCTAAGAGTCTTTGGCAGGTTTCCTGATGGGAGGGCCTGGATTCTGCTCACTGTTGGGTCTTGTCCCTCTGGTGGGTAGGCCCATGTTCAGGAAGCTGCTTATTTGCTAATGGATGGGGCTGTGTTACTATTCTGTTGGTTGTTTGGCCTGAAGCATCCCAACACTGGCCTACAGGCTGTTGGATGGGGCTAAGTCTGGGGGAAGGTAGCCTACAGAAGGGCTTGCATCAATGAGTAGTTACCAGAGCTACCACTGCCAGTGTCTTTTTCCCTTGTAGTGAGCCACAACCATCCCCCACCTTTGTAGGAGACCCTCTAATACTAGTAGTTCTGGCCCAAGGTCTTATGAGCTCACTTCTTTTTTCCCTTTGGTCCTGATGCACACTAGACCTTGTGTGTACCATCTAAGAGTGGAGTTTCTGTTTCCTCAGAATTTCTGTGGAATTCTGCAATCAAACTCCACTGGTCTTCAAAGTCAGATTCTCTGGGGGCTTCTCATCCATTGTCAGACTCTAAGGCTTGGAAGCCTGCTGTGGGGCTCAGGACTTTCACTCCTGTAGGAGAACTTCTGTGGTATAACTATTTTCCAGTTTGTGGGTTGCCAACCTGGCAGGTAAGAGACTTGATTTTATCATAACTGTACCCCCTCTTATCATCTCATTGCACCTTCTTTGTCTTTGGGTGTAGGGTATCTTTTTTGGTAGGTTCCAGTATGTTTCTGTTGTTGTTTTGTCAATACTTGTTCAGCAGTTGTGATTTTGGTGTTTTTGTAAGAACCAGTGAGCTCATGTCCTTCTACTCTGTCATCTTGCTGGCAAGTCCTCTAAGAGACACCTTTCAGTGCCCAGAAGCAATTTAGAGATTATTGAAAACATTAAAATCATTTGATATGGTGCATTTAAAATTTTTAAATTTTATGCTGGAGTATAGTTGATTTGATATAGTCAAGGAAATCAGTCCTGAATATTCATTGGAAGGACTGATGTTAAAGTTGAAACTCCAATACTTTGGCCACCTGATGCGAAGAACTGACTCATTGGAAAAGACTCTCATGCTGGGAAAGATTGAAGGTGGGAGGAGAAGGGGACAACAGAGGATGAGATGATTGGATGGCATCACCAACTCAATGGACATGAGTGTGAGTAAACTCTGGTAGTTGGTGATGGACAGGGAGGCCAGGCGTGCTGCAGTCCATGGCATCTCAAAGAGTCGGAATGGCTGAGTGACTGAATTGAACTGATAGTTGATTTGCAATGTTGCATTTGTTTCAGGTGTTCATGTTTTAAAGGAACTTCCATATTGTACTTCATAGTAGTTGTACCAATGTACATTCCCAACAGTAGCGTAGAAGGGTTCTCTTTTCTCCACACAAAATGGTGCATTTTTAAGGAGAACATAGGATACCTTTTTTTGATTCTAACTCATGAGTTTCTCTAAAGATCAAATTCAGGATGCAATTAATTTAATTATTTGGAAGCTTATCCAAAAATAAAAAAAATCTGAAAACAACTTATTGTTGTAAAACATGATTTTTGAATAGCATCTAAAGGACTAAAATATTTAGTTATAGGTCATTTTAGTCAATTGTTTTATTCCTAGTTTAAATGTATACTACACAGATCTCATATCTTGCAGTTTTGGTGTAAGAACATGAAGGCTTCTGAGAGTCATGCCTAAAGCACAGAGAAAAAAGTAAAAACTAAAAGGTACTAATTTGAAAAGGAAGAGACAAAAGTATTATTATTTGCAGATAGATAGTATGATCAAATGTGTAAAGAATCTAAGAGAATCAACTGAAGATTTTTAGGAACATGAATAACTTTACTAAGTTAACTGGATACAAAATAAGTAGGCAAAATTACAAATTTCACTGTATATTATAATAAAACCATTATGGAAAAATGTTTCTTTAAAAAACCAACCCAAAGAATTTCCAGTTATAAACTTGATAAGAAATGTAAGACTTATTTGAAAAGCATAAGCCTGATGGATATAATGAAAACTGATTCAATGGAAAAACTGTCTTGCACAAGCATAGAAAAATGCTACTGGTCCTTTTATTAATTTGTGTATTTAATATACTCAATAAAAACAATTTTTTTGGAATGAAATAATTCCAGTTGAGCTATTTCCAATCTTAAAAGTTGATGCTGTTAAAGTGCTACACCCAACATGCCAGCAAATTTGGAAAACTCAGCAGTGGCCATAGGACTGGAAAAGATCAGTTTTCATTCCAATCCTAAAGAAAGGCAAGGACAAAGAATGTTCAAACTAGCGCACAATTGCACTCATCTTATATGCTAGCAAAGTAATGCTCAAAATTCTCCAAGTGATGCTTCAACCATACATGAACTGTGAACTTCCAGAAGTTCAATCTGGATTTAGAAAAGGCAGAGGAACCAGAGATCAAATTGCCAACATCTGTTGGATCATAGAAAAAGCAAGAGAATTCCAGAAAAACATCTACTTCATTTACTATGCTAAAGCCTTTGACTGTGTAGATGACAACAAACGGTGGAAAATTCTGAAAGAGATGGGAATACCAGACCACCTTACCTGTCTCCTGAGAAATCTGTATGTGGGTCAAGAAGCAACAGTTAGAACTGGACATGGAACAATGGACTGGTTCCAAATTGGGAAAGGAGTATGTCAAGGCTGTATATTGTCACCCTGTTCATTTAACTTATATGCAGAGTACATCATGCGAAATGCCGTGCTGGATGAAGTGCAAGCTGGAATCAAGATTGCCTGGAGAAATATCAATAACCTCAGATATGCAGATGACACCATGCTTATGGCAGAAAGTGAAGAGGAACTAAAGAGCCTCTTGATGAAAGTGAAAGGGGAGGGTGAAAAAGTTGGTTTAAAACTCAACATTTCAAAAATGAAGATCACAGCATCTAGTCCCATCACTTCATGACAAATAGATGGGGAAACAATGGAAACAGTGATAGACTTTATTTTTGGGGGCTCCAAAATCCTGCAGATGGTGACTGCAGCCATGAAATTAAAAGACGCTTGCTCCTTGGAAGAAAAGTTATGACCAACCTAGACAGCATATTAAAAAGCAGAGACATTACTTTGCTGACAAAGGTCCATCTAGTCAAAGCTATGATTTCACCAGTAGTCATGTGAGAGTTGGATGATAAAGAAAACTGAGCACGGAAGAATTGATGATTTTAGACTGTCATGTTGGAGAAGACTCTTGAGAGTTCCTTGGACTGCAAGGAGATCCAATCGGTCCTGACTATTCATTGGAAGGACTGATCCTGAAGCTCCAATACTTTGGCCACCTGATACGAAGAACTGATTCATTGGAAAAGACCTTGATGCTGGGAAAGATTGAAGGCAGGAGGAGAAGGGGAAAACAGAGGATGAGATGATTGGATGGCATCACCGACTCAATGGACATGAGTTTGGGCAAGCTCTGGGAATTGGTGATGGACATGGAAGCCTGGTGTGCTGCAGTCCATGGGGTCACAAAGTGTTGGACACGACTGAGTGACTGTGCTGAACTGAACATAATTCAATTCTTCTGAAAAAATTAATATATAAAAGATCTTCCAGCAACATGTTGGACTATACACTCGAAAGGTTTTCCTATTACATTATAATGGCATCCTGGGTAAAATATAGGCATTCTGGATAAACTATAAGACTTTTTTTTTAAGTTTTGCTGAGCTTTTAGTATAGTGAAAGAAATTTCCAAGAGCCAAAATAAAGACACAGCAATATGAAACCTGAATTGTGAGAGGTTAGTAAATTCTTAAGAGAAGGTTCCATTGGATTTAAATGCCATTGCCAACACTGATATAGGGAGGCAAAATATAGATCCTGCTCCAAAGTGAAGGAGCTGAACTTGAGACTCCAATAATTAATCAGAGTTCATGAACAGGTTAAAGTGGTCTCATAGCATCCCCAGTTATTATTACTGCTGCTGCTAAGTTGCTTCAGTCGTGTCCGACTCTGTGCGACCCTATAGACGGCAGCCCACTAGGCTCCTCTGTCCCTGGGATTCTCCAGGCAAGAATACTGGAGTGGGTTGCCATTTCCTTCTCCAATGCATGAGAGTGAAAAGTGAAAGTGAAGTCGCTCAGTCATGCCCGACTCTTAGTGACCCCATGGACTGCAGCCTACCAGGCTCCTCCATCCATGGGATTTTCCAGGCAAGAGTACTGGAGTGGGTTGCCATTGCCTTCTCTGAGTTATTATTAGAAACAAGCAAAATAACATGTTTTCCTCTTGGAAATTTTAATTTAGACCTTCATGATTCCATATATATTGAATTCAATAAATTATGTGAATTCAAAATATCAAAAAAAGAAAGAAAAATCCAATGAGTAACAGTCAGCAAAATGGTAACAAATTTATACTTCCAAGAAGATCAGATAAAGATTATAAAATATGTAAATTACTGATATGATATTTTAAAATGTCAAAATAAACAAGATACAATCAAAATGATCAGGTAAATTTGAAAGTAAGTAAAACTTCTAGAAATGAAAAATAAAAGAAAATTTTAAACATTAGTTGTTTAATTAAACAGCAGACTAGCTACAGAAAAATGTGGACAATAGGCATGAGGTAGAAAGGAAGATTGGTATGAGGCAATTTCCAAGAATGAGGCACAAAAAGAGTAAGAAAGAAAGTAAGAAGAAGAATTTAAGAACTAACATATATCTAAGAAGATTTCAAGAAAGAATGGAGGCAATATAATATTCAAAGAGATTATAGCTTGGAATTTCCAGAATTAATAAAATGCATGAATATCTAGCTATAAGAAACACAACATGTACCACACAGAATAAGCAAAAACAAAACCCCCCAAATCCATTTCTAGATATATTCCTGAGAGACTTGAAAAAACACCATAGGTTTAAAAAAGATAAGTCTTAAAAGTAGCCAGAAAGAAAGGACAGGTCACTTATAAAGGAATAATATATAGGGCCAGAGCAAAGACTTTTCAGAAGCAATCCTGGAAGAGAAGAAATGGAATAATATGTTCAAAGTGCTTAGAAAAACTAACTCTCTAAAGTTGTATAGCAAAATTTTATTTCAAGAATAATGGGTTTTGGTCTTCCCTGGTGGCCCAGTCGTTAACAATCCACCTTGCAATGCAGGGGACACAGATTCTACTCCTGGTCCAAGAAGATTCCATATGCCACAGAGCAGCTAGGCCCAGATACCACAACTACTGAGCCCACACACTGCAATAATTGATGTATATGCACCTAGAGCCTGTGTTTAGAAACAAGAGAAGTCACCGCAATGAGAAGCTTGTACACCTCAACTAGAGAGTAACCCCAGCTCACCACAACTAGAGAAAGCCTGAGATCAGCAATGGAGATCCACCATTGTGAAAAATAAATTAAAATTTTAAAAAGAATAATTCTTTTTTAAAAACATACTTTTAGATTAGAAAAACTTATGAGAGTTATCTACCAAGAAACCTAAACTAAGTCTTCTAGAGTATTCATTTCAGAAATAGGAAAAATGACCCCAGCAGGGGAGTCAACAATATGTAAAGAAATAGTGAATATATGTATAAACGTGTAGAGACGTTTAAATGAAAACTGCCTGATATCAACAATAACAACAAAAAAAATTGCTTAGTGGAGTTAAAAATAAAGTATTAAGAGGGAAAGAGTTACAGCTGTAACAGAATGAAAAGCTTGACAAATTCTTTTACCACAAAATAACTTAAAACTGGATGAAATTGAAAAATAAAATATTCACAAATCAGAGAGAATTAACAAGTAAGAAATATTTGTGGAAACCTGCTAAATAGTAGGGAGAATGTAGAATTCTTGCATTCTCATACAGACAGGAAAATATGACTCATTCTTAGGGTGGTTTTAGGTGTGTTATAATGTTGCATTTAGTATGAAATTATTTCAAAGCAGTTATGAGTTCAGAGAATTAAAGGGACCCATATTTAAAGATTAAAGGAAAATAAAATCAAAATAAGTGAATAGGGAATATTCATATAAGTAGAAATTATTTTAAAGGGACCCACATTTAAAGATTAAAGGAAAATGACAATAAATAAATATCAATATAAGCAGAAATTATTTAAAAGAAGCTAATGGTGATTTGAGGATTGAAAAGCAATATAGTCAAAATGAAAAATTCAATTTGCTTAACAAAATATTTAAGTGCTAAAAAAATTAGTGAACTTGGGCTAGATCCATAGAAACACTAAAAATTTAAGAACATAGAGTAAAACATTGAATAAAGATTAACAGCACCTCAGAAACCTGTGGAACAGTATCAAATGTACCAGCATACATTGAGTGGATATTTAAGAGAAAAGCAGAGGAAGAAAGGGGAGAACAATTATTTGAAAAACAGTGTTTGGCTTCCCAAATTTGATTAACAGGAAAAAATGTTGACTTAGACTTTCAAGAAGTTTGAAAGCTAGAGAGAAAATCTTAAAAAAAGCAAGAGAAAAAAGATTCATCAAGTACAGTCACACTTAAGCGATATTGTGGTTTCAGTTCCAGACCACCACAATAAGGCAAATATTGCAGTAAAGCAAGTCACACAAATTTTTTTTGTTTCCCATTACATATAAAAGTTGTATGTCTATACTATACTGTAGCTTAAGTGTGTAATAACATTACATCAAAAACAACAATGCACCTACCTTAATTAATTTCATTATCATTTGGAATTTTTGTATGTATTTTAAAAATATTTTTTACTGAAGTATAGTTGATTTACAATGTTGTACCAGTCTCTGCTGTATAGCAAAATGACACAGGTATACATACATAAATATATATTATATATATATATATATACACACACACTCTCTCTCTTTTTAATGGTTTATTATAGGATATTGAATATAGTTCCCTATACTGCACATTAGGACTTTGTTTTTCATCCATTCTAAATGTAATAGTTTGCATCTACCAATCCCAAGTTCCCAGTCCCTCTCTTCCCCTCCCCCTATCCCCTTGGAAACCATGCATCTGTTCTCTGTGTCTGTGAGTTTGTTTTCATTTTGTAGATAAGATTCATTTGTGTCATAGTTTAGATTCAACATATAAGTGATATCATATGATATTTTTCTTTCTCTTTTTTTAATATAAATTTATTTATTTTAATTGGAGGCTAATCACTTTACAATATTGTATTGGTTTTGCCATACTTGACATGAATCCGCCACAGGTGTACATGCGGTCCCCATCCTGAACCCCTCTCCCACCTCCCTCCCCATCCCATCCCTCTGGGTCATCCCCGTGCACCAGCCCCAAGCATCCTGTATCACACATCAAACCTGGACTGGTGACTCGTTTCACATATGATAATATACATTTTCAATGCCATTTTCCCAAACCATCTCACCCTCACCCTCTCCCACAGAGTCCAAAAGACTGTTCTATACACCTGTGTCTCTTTTGCTGTCTCTCATACAGGGTTATTGTTACCATCTTTCTAAATTCCATATATATGCGTTAGTATACTGTATTGGTGTTTTTCTTTCTGGCTTACTTCACTCTGTATAATAGGCTCCAGTTTCGTCCACCTCATTAGAACTGATTCAAATGTATTCTTTTTAATGGCTGAGTAATACTCCATTGTGTATATGTACCACAGCTTTCTTATCCATTCATCTGCTGATGGACATCTAGGTTGCTTCCATGTCCTGGCTATTATAAACAGTGCTGCCATGAACATTGGGGTACACGTGTCTCTTTCAATTCTGGTTTCCTCAGTATGTATGCCCAGCAATGGGATTCCTGGGTCCTTTGGCAGTTCTATTTCCAGTTTTTTAAGAAATCTCCACACTGTTCTCCTTAGTGGCTGTCCCAGCGTCCATTCCCACCAATACTGTAATAGGGTTCCCTTCTCTCCACACCCTCTCCAGGATTTATTGCTTGTAGACTTTTGGATAGCAGCCATTCTGACTAGTATGAAATGGTACCTCATTGTGGTTTTGATTTGCATTTCTCTAATAATGAGTGATGTTGAGCATCTTTTCATGTGCTTGTTAGCCATCTGTATGTCTTCTTTGGAGAAATGTCTGTTTAGTTATTTGGCCCATTTTTTGATTGGGTCATTTATTTTTCTGGAATTGAGCTGTAGGAGTTGCTTGTATATTTTTGAGATTAATTGTTTGTCAGTTGCTTCATTTGCTATTATTGTCTCCCATTCTGAAGGCTGTCTTTTCACCTTGCTTATAGTTTCCTTTGTTGTGCAAAAGCTTTCTGGGGAGGCCTTACAAATAGCTGTGAAAAGACGAGAAGCAAAAAGCAAAGGAGAAAAGGAAAGATATAAACATCTGAATGCAGAGTTCCAAAGAATAGCAAGAAGAGATAAGAAAGCCTTCTTCAGCGATCAATGCAAAGAAATAGAGGGAAACAACAGAATGGGAAAGACTAGAGATCTCTTCAAGAAAATCAGAGATACCAAAGGAATATTTCATGCAAAGATAGGCTCGATAAAGGACAGAAATGGTATGGACCTAAAAGAAGCAGAAGATATTAAGAAGAGATAGCAAGAATACACAGAAGAACTGTACAAAAAAGATCTTCATGACCCAGATAATCATGATGGTGTGATCACTCACCTAGAGCCAGACATCCTGGAATGTGAAGTCAAGTGGGCCTTAGAAAGCATCACTACGAACAAAGCTAGTGGAGGTGATGGAATTCCAGTTGAGCTATTCCAAATCCTGAAAGATGATGCTGTGAAAGTGCTGCACTCAATATGCCAGCAAATTTGGAAAACTCATCAGTGGCCACAGAACTGGAAAAGGTCGGTTTTCATTCCAATCACAAACAAAGGCAATGCCAAAGAATGTTCAAACTACCGCACAATTGCGCTCATCTCACACGCTAGTAAAGTAATGCTCAAAATTCTCCAAGCCAGGCTTCAGCAATATGTGAACCGTGAACTTCCTGATGTGCAAGCTGGTTTTCGAAAAGGCAGAGGAACCAGAGATCAAATTGCCAACATCCGCTGGGTCATGGAAAAAGCAAGAGAGTTCCAGAAAAACATCTATTTCTGCTTTATTGACTATGCCAAAGCCTTTGACTGTGTGGATCCCAATAAACTGTGGAAAATTTTGAAAGAGATGGGAATACCAGACCACCTGATCTGCCTCTTGAGAAATCTGTATGCAGGTCAGGAAGCAACAGTTAGAGCTGGACATGGAACAACAGACTGGTTCCAAATAGGAAAAGCAGTTCGTCAAGGCTGTATATTGTCACCCTGCTTATTTAACTTATATGTAGAGTACATCATGAGAAACGCTGGACTGGAAGAAACACAAGCTGGAATCAAGATTGCCGGGAGAAATATCAATAACCTCAGATATGCAGATGACACCACCCTTATGGCAGAAAGTGAAGAGGAACTAAAAAGCCTCTTGATGAAGGTGAAAGTGGAGAGTGAAAAAGTTGGCTTAAAGCTTAACATTCATAAACGAAGATCATGGCATCTGGTCCCATCACATTATGGGAAATAGATGGGGAAACAGTGGAAACAGTGTCAGACTTTATTTTTCTGGGCTTTAAAATCACTACAGATGGTGACTGCAGCCATGAAATTAAAAGATGCTTACTCCTTGGAAGGAAAGTTGTCACCAACCTAGATGGCATATTCAAAAGCAGAGACATTACTTTGCCAACAAAGGTTCCTCTAGTCAAGGCTATGGTTTTTCCTGTGGTCATGTATGGATGTGAGAATTGGACTGTGAAGAAGGCTGAGCACCGAAGAATTGATGCTTTTGAACTGTGGTGTTGGAGAAGACTCTTGAGAGTCCCTTGGACTGCAAGGAGATCCAACCAGTCCCTTCTGAAGGAGATCAGCCCTGGGATTTCTTTGGAAGGAATGATGCTAAAGCTGAAACTGCAGGCCACCTCATGCGAAGAGTTGACTCATTGGAAAAGACTCGGATGCTGGTAGGGATTGGGGGCAGGAGGAGAAGGGGATGACAGAGGATGAGATGGCTGGATGGCATCACTGACTTGATGGATGTGAGTCTGGGTGAACTCCGGGAGTTGGTGATGTACAGGGAGGCCTGGCGTGCTGCGATTCATGGGGTCGCAAAGAGTCGGACATGACTGAGCAACTGATCTGATCTGATTTGTTTATTTTTGCTTTTATTTCCAATATTCTGAGAGGTGGGTCATAGAGGATCCTGCTGTGATTTATGTCGGAGAGTGTTTTGCCTATGTTTTCCTCTAGGAGTTTTATAGTTTCTAGTCTTACATTTAGATCTTTAATCCATTTTGAGTTTATCCTTGTGTATGGTGTTAGAAAGTGTTCTAGTTTCATTCTTTTATAAATGGTTGACCAGTTTTCCCAGCACCACTTGTTAAAGAGATTGTCTTTTCTCCATTGTATATTCTTGCCTCCTTTGTCAAAGATAAGGTGTCCATAAGTGCATGGATTTATCTCTGGGCTTTCTGTTTTGTTCCATTGATCTATATTTCTGTCTTTGTGCCAGTACCATACTGTCTTGATGACTGTGGCTTTGTAGTAGAGCTTGAAGTCAGGCAGGTTGATTCCTTCAGTTCCATTCTTCTTTCTCAAGATTGCTTTGGCTGTTCAAGGTTTTTTTGTATTTCCATACAAATTGTGGAATTATTTGCTTTACTTCTGTGAAAAATACCATTGGTAACTTGATAGGGATTGCATTGAATCTATAAATTGCTTTGGGTAGTACACTCATTTTCACTATATTGATTCTTCCGATCCATGAACATGGTATATTTCTCCATCTATTTGTGTCCTCTTTGATGTCTTTAACCAGTGTTTTATAGTTTTCTATATATAGGTCTTTTGTTTATTTAGGTAGATGTATTCCTAAGTATTTTATTCTTTTCATTGCAATGGTGAATGGAATTGTTTCCTTAATTTCTGTTTTCTCATTGTTAGTGTATAGGAATGCAAGGGATTTCTGTGTGTTGATTTTATATCCTGCAACTTTACTATATGCATTGATTAGCTCTAGTAATTTTCTGGTGGAGTCTTTATGGTTTTCTATGTATAGGATCGTGTCATCTGCAAGCAGTGAGAGTTTTACTTCTTCTTTTCCAATCTGGATTCCTTTTATTTCTCTTGCTGCTCTGATTGCTGTGGCCAAAACTTCCAAAACTATGTTGAATAGTAGTGGTGAGAGTGGGCACCCTTGTCCTGTTCCTGACTTTAGGGGAAACGCTTTCAATTTTTCACCATTGAGGATAATGTTTGCTGTGGGTTTGTCAGATATAGCTTTTATTATGTTGAGATATGTTCATTCTATTCCTGCTTTCTGGAGGATTTTTATAATAAATGGATGTTGAATTTTGTCAAAGGCTTTCTCTGCATCTATTGATATAATCATATGGCTTTTATTTTGCAATTTGTTAATGTGGTGTATTATGTTGATTGATTTGTGGATATTGAAGAATCCTTGCATCCCTGGGATAAAGCCCACTTGGTCATGATGTATGATCTTTTTAATGTGTTGTTGGATTCTGTTTGCTAGAATTTTGTTGAGGATTTTTGCATCTATGTTCATCAGTGATATTGGCCTGTAGTTTTCTTTTTTTGTGGGATCTTTGTCAGGTTTTGGTATTAGGGTGATGGTGGCCTCATAGAATGAGTTTGGAAGTTTGCCTTCCTCTGCAATTTTCTGGAAGAGTTTGAGTAGGATAGGTGTTAGCTCTTCTCTAAATTTTTGGTAGAATTCAGCTGTGAAGCCGTCTTGACCTGTGCTTTTGTTTGCTGGAAGATTTCTGATTACAGTTTCAATTTCCGTGCTTGTGATGGGTCTGTTAAGGTTTTCCATTTCTTCCTGGTTCAGTTTTGGAAAGTGTACTTTTCTAAGAATTTGTCCATTTCTTCCAAGTTGTCCATTTTTTTGGCATAGAGTTGCTGATAGTAGTCTCTTATATCCTTTGTATTTCTGTGTTGTCTGTTGTGATCTCTCCATTTTCATTTCTAATTTTGTTGATTTGATTTTTCTCCCTTTGTTTCTTGATGAGTCTGGCTAATGGTTTGTCAATTTTGTTTATCTTATCAAAGAACCAGCTTTTGGCTTTGTTGATTTTTGCTATGGTCTCTTTTGTTTCTTTTGCATTTGTTTCTGCCCTAATTTTTAAGATTTCTTTCCTTCTACTAAACCTGGGGTTCTTCATTTCTTCCTTTTCAAGTTGCTTTAGGTGTAGAGTTAGGTTATTTATTTGACTTTTTTCTTGTTTCTTGAGGTAAGCCTGTATTGCTACGAACCTTCCCCTTATCACTGCTTTTACAGTGTCCCATAGTTTTTGGGTTGTTGTGTTTTCATTTTCATTAGTTTCTATGCATATTTGGGTTTTTTTTTTATTTCTTCTGTGATTTGTTGGTTATTCAGCAGCGTGTTGGTCAGCCTCCATATGTTGCCATTTTTAATAGTTTTTCTCCTGTAATTGACATCTAATCTTATTGCATTGTGGTCAGAAAAGATGCTTGGAATGATTTCAATTTTTTTTAATTTACCAAGGCTAGATTTATGGCCCAGGATGTGATCTATCCTGGAGAAGTTTTCATGTGCACTTGAGAAAAAGTTGAAGTTCATTGTTTTGATGTGAAATGTCCTATAGATATCAATTAGGTCTAACTGATCCATTGTATCACTTAAAGTTTGTGTTTCCTTGCTAATTTTCTGTTTAATTGATCTATCCAGAGGTGTGAGTGGGGTATTACAGTCTCCCACTATTATTGTGTTACTGTTAATTTCCCCTTTCACACTTGTTAGCATTTGCCTTACATATTGTGGTGCTCCTGTGTTGGGTGCATATATATTTATAACTGTTACATCTTCTTCTTGGATTGATCCTTTGATCATTATGTAGTGTCCTTCTTTGTCTCTTTTCACAGCCTTTGTTTTAAAATCTATTTTATCTGTTATGAGTATTGCTACTCCTGCTTTCTTTTGGTCTCCATTTGCATGAAATATCTTTTTTCCAGCCCTTCACTTTCAGTCTGTATGTGTCCCTTGTTTCGATATGGGTCTCTTATAGACAACATATATAAGTGTCTTGTTTTTTTATCCATTCGGCCAGTCTTTGTCTTTTGGTTGGGGCATTCAACCCATTTACATTTAAGGTACTTATTGATAACTATGATCCCATTGCCATTTACTTTGTTGTTTTGGGTTTGAGTTTATAAACCTTTTCTGTGTTTCCTCTCTAGAGAAGATCCTTTAGCATTTGTTGGAGAGCTGGTTTGGTGGTGCCAAATTCTCTCAGCTTTTGCTTGTCTGTGAAGCTTTTGATTTCTCCTTCATATTTGAAGGGGATCCTTGCTGGATACAGCAATCTGGGCTGTAGGTTATTTTCTTTCATCATTTTAAGTATGTCTTGCCATTCCCCTCTGGCCTGAAGGGTTTCTATTGAAAGATTAGCTGTTATCCTTATGGGAATCCCCTTGTGTGTTATTTGTTGTTTTTTTTTTCCTTGCTGCTTTTAATATTTATTCTTTGTGTTTGATCTTTGTTAATTCAATCAATATGTGTCTTGGGGTGTTTCGCCGTGGGTTTATCCTGTTTGGGACTCTCTGGGTTTCTTGGACTTGGGTGGCTATTTCCTTCCCCATTTTAGGGAAGTTTTCAACTATTATCTCCTCAAGTATTTTCTCATGGTCTTTCTTTTTGTCTTCTTCTTCTGGGACTCCTATGATTCGAATGTTGGGGTGTTTAACATTGTCCCAGAGGTCTCTGAGGTTGTCTTCATTTCTTTTAATTCTTTTTTCTTTTTCCCTCTCTGTTTCATTTATTTCTACCATTCTATCTTCCACCTCACTTATCCTATCTTCTGCCTCAGTTATTCTACTGTTGGTTCCCTCCAGAGTGTTTTTTATCTCATTTATTGCATTATTCATTATATATTGACTCTTTTTTATTTCTTCTAGGTCCTTGTTAAACATTTCTTGCATCTTCTCGATTCTTGTCTCCAGGCTATTTATCTGTAACTCCATTTTGTTTTCAAGATTTTGGATCATTTTCACTATCATTATTTGGAATTCTTTATCAGGTAGATTCCCTATCTCTTCCTCTTTTGTTTGGTTTCGTGGGCATTTATTCTGTTCCTTTACCTGTTGGATATTTCTCTGCCTTTTCATCTTATTTATATTGCTGTGTATGGGGTGACCTTTCCGTATTCTGGCAGTTTGTGGTTCCTCTTTACTGTGGAGGTTTCTAGCTCTGGGTCAAGTTGGATGGGTGGCTTGTCAAGGTTTCCTGGTTAGGGAAGCTTGTGTCAGTGTTTGGTGGGTGGAGCTGGATTTCTTCTCTCTGGAATGCAAAGAAGTGTCCAGTAATGAGTTTTGAGATGTCAGTGGATTTGGTGTGACTTTGGGCAGCCTGTATATTGAAGCTCAGGGATATGTTCCTGTGTTGCTTGAGAATTTGTGTGGTATGTCTTTCTCTGGTACTTTTTGGCCCTTGGGTGGTGCTTGGTTTCAGTGTAGGTACGGAGGTGTTTGATGAGTTCCTATCGATTAATGTTCCCTGGAGTCAGGAGTTCTCCGGTGTTCTCAGCATTGGACTTAAGCCTCCTGCCTCTGGTTTTCAGTCTTATTCTTACAGTAGCCTCAAGACTTCTCCATCTCCACAGCACCGATGATAAAACATCTAGGTTAATGATAGGACAGTGAGGGACACCCGGAGAGGTACACAGAGTTACATGGAGAAGAGAAGAGGCGGGGAGGGAGATAGATGTGACTAGGAGGAGAAGCTGCTAAGTCACTTCAGTTGTGTCTGACTCTGTGTGACCCCATAGACGGCAGCCCACCAGGCTCCCCTGTCCCTGGAATTCTCCAGGCAAGAACACTGGAGTGGGTTGCCATTGCCTTCTCCAATGCATGAAAGTGAAAAGTGAAAGGGAAGTCACTCAGTTGTATCCAACTCTCAGCGACCCCATGGACTACAGCCTACCAGGCTCCTCCATCCATGGGATTTTCCAGGCAAGAGTACTGGAGTGGGGTGCCATTGCCTTCTCCAGGAGGAGAAGA
Organism: Bubalus kerabau; assembly: GCF_029407905.1. Classification (NCBI taxonomy): domain Eukaryota; kingdom Metazoa; phylum Chordata; class Mammalia; order Artiodactyla; family Bovidae; genus Bubalus; species Bubalus kerabau. The sequence continues at coordinate 95,780,187 of NC_073629.1, read as the reverse complement.
GGGGGAATCAAAAGGGGAGAGAGCAAGCTAGCCAGTAATCACTTCCCTATGTGCTCTCCACAGTCTGGATCCCTCAGAGATGTTCACGGAGTTACACAGAGAAAAGAAGAGGGAGGAAAGAGACAGAGGTGGCCAGGAGGATAAAAGGGGGAATCAAAAGGAGAGAGACTGATCTAGCCAGTAATCAGTTCCCTAAGTGTTCTCCACAGCCCGGAACACACAAAGAGATTCACAGAGTTGGGTAGAGAAGAGAAGGGGGAGGGAGGAGATAGAGGCTACCTGGTGGAGAAAAAGGAGAGTCCAAAGAGGGAGAGAGCAATCTAGCCAGTAATCTTGCTCCCAAGTGAAAATGGGTACTGAAGATTGGGTTCTTAAAGGTACAAAATTGATAACAAATACCAAAAAGCAAAGATTAAAAATCTAGAGTAGAGGTTAGATTCTCAAAAATACAATATTAAAGAAAAAAATCAAAGTCACAAAAATTATAATATATATATATGAAGTTTGCTTTAAAAATAGGGTCTTTGTTTTTTTTTTTTTTTTTTTGCAAAGTAATAGTAGGTTATAAAAAGGAAAATTAAGGAGTAATAGAGGACTTAATTTTTTTTTAATTTAAAAAATGATAATAGTAAGAATATATCTAGGACTTTCCCTGGTGTTGTTGTGGACAGTGTGAGGTCAGTTCATTTTCAGATAGTTCCTTGATCTGGCTTACACTTCTCAAGATCTATAGGCCCCTTCCTATATAGTCAGTGCTAACCACAAGGTTTTAATCTGTTGCACCTGTCACTTCCAAAGTGGTTCCCTCTGTTTATTTTAGCTTCTTCTGTTTGCTGGCCTCTTCAGTGTCTAACTTCCACCCTGACCCAAGGAGGCAGTGGTAGTCACTTTTTTAGGCTTACTTGTTCAGTCGTGCTTGGGGAGGGAGGAACACTGCAAACAAATATCACTGGTGCGTGTGGGGGGTGCTTGCAGTTTCTCGGCCACACTGGGTTTGCCCCCTCTCACGGCATGTGTGCTTTCCCAGTCTACACTGTTCAGGCTCTAGGTTGCTCTGCTGGGAACTGTCTGAGGTGGGCCCTGGGTTTCATGCACTTCCCAAGTCTAAGCCACTTAAGTTCAGGTTCTCAGGCACTCCACAAAGGTGCAGACTTGGTTGGGCCTGTGTTTTGTGCCCTTCCCAGGTCCGAGCAGCTCAGGTGACCAGGTGCTTGGTGAGTGCAGTCGCCCCCAGTTGGAGCCTGCAACTTATCGCCTCCTCCGTCCCTTCCGCTCAGTTTTCTGGGTGTACAACCGGCGCGCCTTCTCAGGTGTGCCATATGTCTCTTCTGGGGAGCTGATGTCTGGCTGTGACCCTCCTGGCAGATGTCGACTATCCAGAATCCCAAGAAGTCTTGGTTAGCAACAAAGCCTGCTTGCAGTTTGGTAGATGATGCCTCTCTGGGGCTGCGATTGCCCCCTTCTGGCTCTGGCTGCTCTCACCTGCCTGTCTCCTGCGGGGGATGGGCTGGCTGGCAGACGGCTAGCTCTGCTCAGTCCTTTGTTCTGTGAGTGGGCCTGGAGGTTTCTTAGGTTAAGCTTTTCGTGGGATAGCTATCCCACAGTCTGGGTTGCTATCTCTAGTTAGTTCCCTCAGATTGCCCTCAGGGCATTCATGCCCAGTCCTCACCCTAAGCAATGCAGCCCACACCTCCCTGTCCAGTCCCCGCTTGCTACTGGTGGATGCGAGTGTCTGGGCTGCTTCTCCGCTGGAAGGTGCCTTAGGCACATAATCTGTGGGTTTTAATTATTTATTTATTTTTCCTCCCAGTTATGTTGCCCTCTGAGATTCCAAGGCTCACCACAGACTCGTCAGTGAGAGTGCTTCTTGGTGTTTGGAAACTTCTCTCTTTTTCAAGACTCCCTTCCTGGGATGGATCTCCGTCCCTACCTCTTTTGTCTTTCTTTTTTATCTTTTATATTTTTTCCTGCCTCCTTTCAAAGACAATAAGCTGCCTTTCTGGGTGCCTGATGTCTTCTGCCAGCATTCAGAAGTTGTTTTGTGGAATTCGTTCAGCGTTCAAATGTTCTTTTGATGAATTTGTGGGGGAGAAAGTGATCTCTTTGTTCTATTCCTCCACCATCTTAGGACTGTCCCCTTCTTTCTCTTTCTGACTTACTTCACTTAATGAGATAATCTCTAGTTGCATCCAAGTTGCTGTAAATGGCATTATTCCATTCCTTTTTATCAGTGAGTAGTATTCCACTGTATATGTATACCAGTTTTTCTTTATCTAGTCATCTATCTAGGGACATTTAGATTGTTTCCATGATTTGACTATTGTGAATAGTGCTGCTATGAACGTATGGATGAATGTATCTTTTTGAATTATAGTTTTGTCCAGGTATTTTTCCAGGAGTGGGATTGGTGGAACATATGGTAATTCTATTTTTAGTTTTCTAAGGAACCTCCACATGGTTTCCCATAGTGACGCACCAGTTCACATTCCCACCAACAGTGTAGGATGGTTCCTTTTTCTCCACACTCTGTTCAGCATATGTTATTTGTCAACTTTTTAATGATGGCCATTCTGACTGATGTGAGTTGATATCTCATTGCAGTTTTGATTTGCATTTCTCTAATAATTAGTGATGTTGAGCATCTTTCCATGTGCCTACTGGTCATCTGTATGTATTCTTTGGAGAAATGTCTATTAAGGTCTTCTGTCCACTTTTTTATTGGGTTGTGTTTCTTTGTTGTTGAGGTGTATGAGCTGTTTGTATATTTTGGAGATTAAGCCCTTGTCTGTTGTATCATTTGCAGATATTTTCTCCAATTCTGTATCTTGTCTTTTCATACCTACCTTAATTAAAAAATATGCTATCGCTAAAAAATGCCTACAATCATCTGAGCCTTCATTGAGCTGTAATCTTTTTGCCAGCAGTGAGTCTTGCCTTGATGTTGATGGCTGCTGATTGATCAAAGAAGTGGTTGCTAAAAATTGGAATGCCTGTGGCAATATCTTAAAATAAGACAACAACAAAGTTTGCTGCATATATTGACTTTTTTCACAAACCATTTCTCTGTAGAATACAATGTTGTTTGAAAATATTTTGCCCACTGTAGAACTTCTTTCAAAGTTGGAGTAAGTCCTCTCAAACCTTGCTGCTGCTTTATCAACTAAATTTATGCAATATTCTAAATTATTTGTTGTCATTTCAACAATCTCCACAGCATCTGTACCAGGAGTATTTTCCATCTCAAGAAACCACCTTCTTTACTCATCCATAAAAAGCAACTCCTCATCCATTAAATTTTATCATAAGTTTGCAGAAATTCAGTCACATCATCAGGCTCTACTTAAGATTCTAATCCTCTTGTTATTTACACCACATCTGCAGTTGCTCCTTCAAGGAAGCCTTAGTCAACCATGAGAGTTGGAATCAACTTACTCCAAATTCCTGTTAATGTTGCTATTTTGATTTCTTCCCATGAGTCATGACTATTCTTAATGGCATCTTGAGCGGTGAATCCTTTCCAGAAGTTTTTCAACTTATTTTGCCAAGATCCATCAGAGGAATCACTATCTATGGCAGCTATAGCCCTATGAAGTGTATTTTTAAGATAATGAGATTTGAAGTCAAAATGATGCCTTGATCCATGAATTGCAGGACATTAAGTTAGTAGGCATAAAAATAATATGAGTGTCATTGTACAACTCTGTTTAGAGCTCTTGGGTGACCAGGTGCACTGCCAATGAGCAGTAAGTTTGGAAGGAATCTTTTTTCTAAGTAGTAGCTCTCAAGATTGGGCTTAAAATATTTAGTAAACTGCATTGTTAACATATGTACTGTTATCTTGGCTTTTCTGTTCCATTTATAGAGCACAGACAGAGTAGATTTAGCATAATTCTTGAGGGGCTGATGATTTTCAAAATGATCAATGAGCTTTTGCATCAACTTAAAGTCACCGACAGCATTAGCCCCTAGCAAGTGAATCAGACTGTTCTTTGAAGCTTTGAGGTCAGGTATTGACTTCTTCTCTCTAGCTATGAAGATGCTATGGCATTTTCTTTCCATATAGGGCTGTTTCATTTACATAGAAAAATCTGTTGTTTAGTGTAACCACGATCATTAATTTTCTTAGTGAGATCTTCAGGCTGACTTGCTATTTCTACATCAGCACTTGCTGCTTCACCTTGCACTTCTATGTTATTGAGATGGCGTCTCTCCTTAAACATGAACAACCAACCTCTACAAGCTTCAACCTTTTCTTTTGCAGATTTTTCACCTCTCCTTGAAAAAAGTCAGGGTCTTGCTCTGGATTGGCATAAGAGAATGCTGTGGTTAGTTTGACCTATGCAGACCTCTAAAACTCCCCAGATCACCCATAAGGCTGTCCTGCTTTCTTATTACTCATGTGTTCACTAGAGTAGCAATTTTTGTATCTTTTCTTTAAAAAGAAAACATTTTTAATCTTTTAGTACAGTACCTTAAAAGATGTGTAGTATAGTATGACAGCTGGCAAATAGGGGCTGGCATCAAGTGACTAGGCAATAAAAGTTACTGATTGGAGGACAGAGAGGAGGTGGGAGATGGGATTTCACTTGGGTTGTTTGTTTATTGAGTTGGATGAGTTGTTTGCATATTTTGGATAGTAACCCCCTGTTTGTCACATCATTTGCAAATATCTTTTCCCATTCCATAGGCTGCCTTTGTTTTGTTGATTGTTTCTTTTGCCAAGGCATTACTAAATTCCTTTTCCAAAGATTATTTCCTTTTAAGTTTGATTAGGTTCCATTTTATTCATTTTGCCTTGGAACATTGATGTAAGAATATTGCTATGGTTTATTCAGAGAATGTATTGGCTATGTTCTCTTCTACTAGTTTTAGTGGTATCATGTCTTATATTTAAGTCCTTAAGCCACTTTGAGTTTATTTTTGTGTATAGTGTGAGGGAGTGATCTAACTTCATAGATTTACATGTGGCTGTCCAGCTTTCCAAACACTGAAGAGACATTCTTTTCACCATTGTATATTCTTGCCTCCTTTGTTGTAGATTGACTGTAGGTGTGTGGCTTTATTTTGGGGCTCTCTACCCTGTTCCATTGATCTATATGCCTGTTTTGGGGACAATACCACACTGTTTTCACTCTGCAGATTTGTAGTATTAAGTATGGAAGGGTTATGCCTCCAGCTTAGTTCTTTTTCCTCAGGATTGCCTTGGCAATTCTGGGTCTTTTGTGGTTCCATATAAATTTTAGGAATATTCTAGTTCTGTGAAAAAAAAGTCATATGTATTTTGATAGAGATCACATTAAATCTGTAGACAGCTTTGGGAAGTATGGCCATTTTAACAATCCAATTCAATGAACATGGCTATCTTTCCATTTCTTTGAATAACCTTCAGTTTCCCTTATCATTGTTTGATAGTTTTTAGTATGTAGGTCTTTCACCACCTTGACTAAGTTTCTTCCTATTTTTTTTTTAATGGAATTGGTTTTTTGCTTTCTGTCTATATTTAATTGCTAGTGTAAAGGAATGCCACAGATTTCTATGTATTATTCTTGTATCCTACTGTCTTACTGAATTAATTTATTAGTTGTAATGGTTTTTGTGGGGAGACTTTAGGGTTCTCTTTATAGAGTATCATGTCATCTGCAAACAGTGACAGTTTCACCTCTTACTTTCCAATTTGGTTACCTTTTATTTCTTTTTCTTGTATGATTGTTGTGGTGAGGACTTACAATATTGTGTTGAATGAAGTGTTAAGAGTGGGCATCCTTGACTTTTTCCTGAATTTAGTGGAAAAGCTTTCAGCTTTTCCCTGTTGGCTGTAGGTTTGTTGTAACTGCCTTTTATTATGTTGAGATATGTTTCCTCTCGGAGAAGGCAATGGCACCCCACTCCAGTACTTTTGCCTAGAAAATCCCATGGATGGAGGAGCCTGGTGGGCTGCAGTCCATGGGGTCGCTAGAGTCGGACACGACTGAACAACTTCACTTTCACTTTTCACTTTCATGAATTGGAGAAGGAAATGGCAACCCACTCCAGTGTTCTTGCCTGGAGAATCCCAGGGACAGGGAGGCCTGGTGGGCTGCCATCTATGGGGTCGCACAAAGTTGGACACGACTGAATCGACTTAGGAGCAGCAGCAGCATGTTTCCTCTATAGCCACTTTGGTGAGAGTTTTTATTGCAAATGATGTTGAATTTTGTCAAATGCTTTTTCTACATTTACTGAGATGATCGTGGGTTTTTGTCTTTCCTTTTGTTAATGTGGTATATCATACTGATTGATTTGTTTATGTTGAGCCACCCTTGAAACTCCTGAATGAATCTAACTAGATCATGGTGTATGATCCTTTTTGTGTATCATTGGGTTTGATTTGCTAATATTTTGTTGAGAATTTTTGCATGAATATTCATTAAAGATACTGGCCTGGAATTCCTACCCCCCCCCCTTTTTTTTTGTAGAGTCTTTTTCGGTTTTGGTATCAGGGGTGATGGTGGCTTCAAAAAATGAATTTGGAAGTCTTTCCTCCTCTTCAACTTTTTGGGATAGTTTGAGAAAGACAGGTATAAGTTCTGCTTTGTATGTGTGGTAGAATTCCCCAGTGAAGTTGTTAAGTCCTGGACTTTTGTTTACAAAGAGCTTACTATTATTATTATCACAAATTCTATTTCACTTCTAGTGATCTGTATGTCCAAATTATGTTTCTTCTAGATTCAACTTTGGTTGGCTGTATGTTTCTGGAAATGTTCATTTTTTTATAGGTCATCTAATTTGTTAGCATGTAACTGTTCTGTATGACTTTCTGAACTTCTGTGGTATGTTGTACACTTCCCTTCCCAATCTTTCATGTGACTTCCCTTCTCTATTTGCCATCTCCAAATGCCTGTGTCAAAGAGTAGAATTTTATAAAAATATAAGAAAAAGAACACAGAAAAGACGGAACATCAATTATTTTTATGAGGCAAGGAAAACTTAATAGAACATCCCAACAAGGATAGCACAAGAAACATGCAAACAAATTTCATTTATGAAAATACCTATAAAAATCTTAAATATTAGCTGAATGAATCCAACAGTGTATATTAAAAATGCAATATGATCTAATGAAACTTAGCTTAGCAGTGTTAAAAATTTATCAAAATTAGCCTCACTAATGTTCAACATTGCTTATTATTAGAGAAATACACATCAAAACTATAATGACGTTATCACCTCACGCTGGTCAAAATGACCATCGTCAAAAAATCTACAAACAGTAAATGCTAGGTGCAGGAAAGGGAACCCTCTTGCACTGTTGATGGGAATGTAAACTGATACAGCCACTATAGAGATGAGTATAGAGATTCCTTAGAAAACTAGGAATAAAACTACCATATGACCCAGCAACCCTACTACTGGGCATATACCCTGAGAAAACCATAACTGAAAAAGACACATAATCCCCAGTGTTCATAGAAGCACTATTTACAATAGCCAGGACATGAAACAACCTAGATGTTCACTGATAGATGAGTGGATCAAAAAGTTTTGGCACATATATACAATGGAATATTATACAGCTATAAAAGGAATGAATTTGAGTCAGTTCCTGTAAGGTGAATGAACATAGAGACTGTTATACAGAGTGAAGTAAGTCAGAAAAAGAAAAACAAATATTGTATATTAATGCATACATGGGCTTCCCAGGTGGCTCAGTGGTAAAGAATCCACCTGCCAATGCAGGAGACTCAGGTTTGATCCCTGGATCAGGAAGATCACCTGGAGTAGGAAATGGCAACCACCCCAGTATTCTTGCCTGGAAAATTCCATGGACAGAGAAGCCTGATGGGCCCTGGGGGAGCACATGTACACAACACATAATAAGGAATCTAGAAAAATGGTACTGATGAACCTATTTGCAGGGCAGGAATAGAGGCTCAGGCATAGAGAACAGACTTGTGGACACAGCAAGGGAAGGAGAGGGTGGGACAAATTGAGAGAGTAGCATTGAAACATATACATTACCATATGTAAAACAAAAACTGAAATGTGATTTACAAGGTGAAAGTGAGATATATATCAGTTAGCTGTAGCTCTGGTCTGCTGCTGCTAGAAAGCAAGTTTTATAAATGTGCAGCCCTCTGAAAAAGGATTCCAGTGTCCATTACCTATGAGTAAAGAAACAACAGTCACAGCAATGCTTTTGCATTGGAATTTATACTTTGTAATCGCTAGTTTGCTGTCTTAGAGACTCATTCCTTGCCTTCTTGAGTATAAGAAACTATTGTGGTCCCTATTTGCATGGAAAATATTTTTCCAGCCCTTCACTTTCAGTCTGTATGTGTCCCCTGTTTTGAGGTGGGTCTCTTGTAGACAACATATGTAGGGGTCTTGTTTTTGTATCCATTCAGCCTTCAGAATGGGAGAAAATAATAGCAAATGAAGCAACTGACAAACAACTAATCTCAAAAATATACAAGCAACTCCTACAGCTCAATTCCAGAAAAATAAATGACCCAATCAAAAAATGGGCCAAAGAACTAAATAGACATTTCTCCAAAGAAGACATACAGATGGCTAACAAACACATGAAAAGATGCTCAACATCACTCATTATCAGAAAAATGCAAATCAAAACCACTATGAGGTACCATTTCACACCAGTCAGAATGGCTGCAATCCAAAAGTCTACAAGCAATAAATGCTGGAGAGGGTGTGGAGAGAAGGGAACCCTCTTACACTGTTGATGGCTAGTACAGCCACTATGGAGAACAGTGTGGAGATTCCTTAAAAAACTGGAAATAGAACTGCCTTATGACCCAGCAATCCCACTGCTGGGCATACACACTGAGGAAACCAGAAGGGAAAGAGACACGTATACCCCAATGTTCATCGCAGCACTGTTTATAATAGCCAGGACATGGAAGCAACCTAGATGTCCATCAGCAGATGAATGGATAAGAAAGCTGTGGTACATATACACAATGGAGTACTACTCAGCCATTAAAAAGAACACATTTGAATCAGTTCTAATGAGGTGGATGAAACTGGAGCCTGTTATACAGAGTGAAGTAAGCCAGAAAGAAAAACACCAATACAGTATACTAACGCATATATATGGAATTTAGAAAGATGGTAACAATAGCCCTGTGTACCAGACAGCAAAAGAGACACTGATGTATAGAACAGTCTTATGGACTCTGTTGGAGAGGCAGAGGGTGGGATGGTTTGGGAGAATGGCATTGAAACATGTGTAATATCATGTATGAAACGAGTTGCCAGTCCAGGTTCAACGCACAATACTGGATGCTTGGGGCTGGTGCACTAGGACGACTCAGAGGGATGGTGTGGGGAGGGAGGAGGGAGGAGGGTTCAGGATGGGGAGCACATGTATACCTGTGGCAGATTCGTTTTGATGTTTGGCAAAACTAATACAGTGTTTGAGGTTTAAAAATAAAATAAAATTAAAAAATAAAGAAAAAAAAAGAAAATTCAACTTCCTAGCCTCCAGCTCCATAAATTCCCTTTTAATGGATCTGGGGTACAGTTCTTTAATTTGTCCTTCAAATGAGTACCACAAGTGAATTTTGAGCCCCTCTTTGAGAAACACTACTCTGAAGCATCTATTAATAATAAAATGCCTCATATGTGACAAAAAAAAAAAAAGAAAGAAAGAAACTATTGTGGCAGCAGCTTCTTAAAACATAGATGCTGTGGCCTCAGTGGTAGTTGTCACTTCAGACTTATTCTGGTAGTAGTCCTAGGATGCTTATTCAAGAAACCACTCCTTTAATTCTCTAAAGATTCTGTAAGCACTTAAGTCCCTGTATCAAATCCCTTCCTGCATGAAATATCAAGTCTTCTATCTCTTATCTGGAGCAAACCCAAACCGTTAAGAGTTTTTGGTATCAGAAATGGATGATGCTATAAACAAAATTACTCAAAAGTGCAACATCTACATTTGCTTAGTAGATGGAAAAAAAACAATTGTATGCTGAAAATTTAATTACCTTCATATGCTGTGGAAAGACATTTGGTAAAATTGTTGTCTCTGATATCTTGAAAGTAAAATTATGCACTAAGAGAACCTGGAGCTCTAGATGAAGAAGTTACAAAATACTAGCATATGGTATGTATTGGCTATTCCTTGATGCTGACAGTAAGAAATTACAACAAAGAAATCTCTTCAAACAAGCATTGGTTAATTTTCAAGCATAAGTGAAAAAGAATTCAGTTCTCTTAAGAGAGATTCTTCCTGCCTGTGGGTTGACTCATACCCAGTGGGTTGACTCATACCCGGTGGGTTGGAAAACTCCAATCAGTTATACTCCTCCAAACTACTTTATTTGGCTCCAGATTTTTCTCAAGCTTCTTCCATTAATACTTCTCTTCTATAAAATAGAAGATAGAGCAAAAATAGATTAAGAATGATATTTTCCTTCCCAAGCCTGTTATTAACTTAATTGGACTCAGCAGCAAAAATAAATGTAAATATGTTAGTCTCAAGAAAACAATTTGCACTGTGATTATTAGTACATAGAATTGTCTGGAAGTATGTCAGAAACTTGCTAAATATTTTAGGGAATTGAGATGCCAAAGAAACCATAATTCACGTTTATAGAAAACAATGAGTATACCTAGGTGTGGATATCTTTGAGTTTATCCTTAACTGGAACTTATTTAGCTTTTCTGAGGTATTGATTTAATGTGCTTCACCAAATTTACAAAATCCTTGACCAAAATTTTAAGTATTTTTTTCTGTTCCTTTCTCTCTCTTCTTGCCTTCTTGGACCAACCTTATGCACTATTCATTATACATACATACTATTATGCATATAAGAATGCATAATTGAGATTATCCAGTCTGAGGAACAGGAAGGAAAAAGAATGAACAAAAATTAACAGAGTCTCAGAGACCTGTGAAATACTATCAGGCATATCAACATGTGCATAATTGAAGTCCCAAAAGAAAAGGCAAGAGAGAAGGAGCATAATAAATATTTTAAGAAACAATGCCCCAAGTCATCCAAAATTTTGATGAAAAACATTACTCTATACATCTACACTGCAGAATAAATTCCAAGTAGAATAAACTCAAAGAGATCTACACCCAGACACTTCAAAATCAAACTGCTGAAAAAGAGAATCTTTAAAGCAGCAAGGGAGATGCAACTCATTAAGTAAAAATATCCTAAACAAGATAAATAGCTAATCTTTAATAAGAAATCATGGAGGCCAGAAGTCATGAGGTGACATATTCCAAACACTCAAAAAAAAAAAAAAAAAAAAAGACTGTCAAACAAAAATTAAGTATCGGTGAAACCATTCTTCAGAATTGAAGGGGAATTTAAGACATTCCCAGACAAACAAAAACTGAGAGGATACATCATGAGCAGAAATACTAAAAGGAGTCCTTCAGGCTAAAAACTGCACTGTGATATCATTTCTCACATACCAGATTGGACAAACCTCACAAGTTTTTCAACACATTATATTGGTGAGGCTTTGAGGAAAGAAGCAGTTTCATATGTTGCTGATGAGAATGAAAAATAGTGCATTCCTTATAGAGGTGAATATGGCAATATCTAACAATTACATACACATTTATACTTTGACCAACAACTCCATGTCTAAAAATTTACCCTCAAAATACATATCCAAAAATAAGAAAATACATATGCACAGAGCTATTTACTGTTCCATTATTTGTAATTACAGAATACTGAAAAAACCTAAATGCTCATAGATAGGAGACTGGTTGAATAAATTATAGTATATTTACACAATAGGGTATGCAGCTGTAAAACCAAATGAGGAAGATCTGTATAAACTGAAATGCAGGAGTTTTTCAGGTTGTACATAAAGTGAAAAAAAAAACTGTAAGAAGAGCAAATATTATATGCTATCTTTTATGAAAGCCAAAAGAGAAATAAGAGACTATATAATACATATGTCTTTCTGATTTTTATCAAAAAAAAGTAGCACAGGAAAAATAAACCTCTATCCAATGTAACTGACAATGCAATAAATGTAATGTAATGGGACAAACTGATATCATCATTAAATAGTATGTGATAGAATGAATAATCTGAATCTAATTGTGAGGAGACATAAAATATAAAGGAAATTCTGCATAACAACTAGTCTATACTCTTAAAAACATCAATATATGAAAGACAAAGAAAATTTGAAAAACCATTCTATGTATTAAAGGAGACTAAATGAAGACAGTAACAAAATGCAATGTATCATCCTGGACTGGATCCTGAATCATGGGGAAAATTCCATAAGAATATTGCTGAGATAACTGCCAAAAATTGCATATGGACTCTACATTCAATAATACTGATATATCAATGGAAAATTTCCCAAATTTTGTAATTGTATTTTGACTATATCATCATTTGTTTTCTTGTTCTTAGGAAAACACATGAAAGTTTTTAGGGCATTATGTCCATTAACTCCCACTCTCAAATGACTCAAGAAATTATATATATATATACAAATACATATATATATATATATATGTACTCATGATCTAGCAATTCCACTTTGGATCTGTAACCAAAAGAATTGAAACCAGAGTCTCAAAGAGTTATTTCTACGCCCATGTTTATAACAGTGTTATTCACAATAGCTAAAACATTGAAGCAACTCAAGTGTCCATCAATGCATAAATGGATAACCAAAATGTATATATATAAAATGGAATAATAAGCATCTTTTAAAAGTTAAATAATTCAGAAATTTGCTAAAACATAGATGAAACTTGTTGCAAGTTACACCATGTTAACTGAAATGTTAGGCACAAAAGATAAATATTGTATGATTATACTTATTTGAGATACTTAGAATAGTGAAAATTATAGGAATGGAAAGAATGGTGGCTTCCAGGTGCTGGGAGGAGGGTAGAATGGGACGTTATTCAGTGGGTATAGCGTTTCAATCCTATGGGATGAAAAGAGCTATGGAGATAGATATCTCCCTGTCTCCATAGCTCCATCTCCATAGAATGTGCTGGTTGGATAGCATTATGAATTATTTAATACCACTGAACCACACACTTAAAAAATTGCTCTTGTTGGTTTAGTTGCTAAGTCATGTCCAACTCTTTAGCAATCCAATGGACTGTAGCCCACCAGGCTCCTCCGTCCATGGGATTTCCCACGCAATAATATGGAAGTGGGTTGTGCCACTTCCTTCTTTAGGGGATCTTCCTGACCCAGGGATTGAACCTGAGTCTCTTGCAATGGCAGGCAGATTCTTTATCATAATTGCTAGGGCTTCTCTGGTGACTCAGGGAAGCCCTAAAAGTCATTAAGGTAGGTAAGTTTTATGTTAATTGTATTTTACCACAACAGAAAATTGAATAATACATATATGTATATAGGTATGTAGAGAGTGAAAGAATGATAATAAAAAAGTAGGAAAACAGTAAAAATTAGTGAATTTGACTGAAGAATATAGAAAACTTTGTACTATTCTTATTACTCTTTTTTGGGCTTGAAAGTATTTGAAAACAAGTATTTAAAAAGATGTTGATTAACCAAAGTCATCAATTTTTTTAACCAGTGCCTGCATTAGATGAAAATATGATTTGATGATGAATAATGAGAAATTAAAGAGCCTCTTGATGAAGGTGAAGGCAAAGAGTGAAAGAGCTGGCCTAAAACTCAATATGAAAAATTTCAGATCATGGCATCTGGCCCCATTACTTCATGGCAAATAGAAGTGGAAAAGGTGGAAATAGTGACAGATTTCCTCTTCTTAGACTCTAAGATCGCTGCAAATGGTGACTACAGCCACAAAATCAGAAGATGATTGCTTCTTGGCAGGAAAACTATGACAAATCTAGGTACTATGTTGAAAATCTTACCCTGCTGACAAAGGTCCATATAGTCAAGGCTATGGTCTTCCCAGTGGTCACGTACGATCATGAGAGGTGGACCGTAAAGAAGGCAGAGCACCAAAGAATTGATGCCTTCAAATTGTGGTGCTGGAGAAGACTCCTGAGAGTCCCTTGAATGGCAAGAAGATTAAATCAGTCAATCTTAAGGGAAATCAACCCTGAATACCCACTGGAAGGACTGATACTGAAGCTGAAACTCCAGTCTTTTGGTCATCTGATGCAAACAGTTGACTCATTGGAAAAGTCAGTTGGTAAAGATTGATGGCAGAAGAAGAGGATCCTTCTTGTCCTCCTGTGTCAGAGGATGAGGTGGCAGGATGGCATCACCTGTGCAAATGAACATGAACCTGAGGGACAGGGAGGCCTGGCGTGCTGCAGTCCATGGAGTTGCCAAGAGTCAGACCCAACTGGGCAACGGAACAACAACAACAATGAAAAATGTCTGTTGGAAGACAGGAGGGAAAAGGGAGTAATTGAAAGACTGTAAAATTCAGAAGAAGTCCAAAAGAAAATAAGATTTCTAAGTAGTTGTATCACCAAAACAGAATTCATAAAAGGCAATTCTTAAGCAATAGATTATATTGGAAGTAGAACACCAGATTGAAATCTGAGATAGTATATAAATTTGTAAAAAGAAGTAATTAAGGTTCTTTTTTAAAGGTTTCTGGATAAGTAATTCAGAAATGAGGTAGAAAACATATTAGACCTATTAAACAGAGAAAGAAATGGCAAAATCTTGTAATGAATAAGTCATGAAAAATACCAGACTAATCAAAGAAGACTTCAAGTACAGCTAACTAATAATAATTGCACACCATAATAGAAAAATGCAAAGAGATAAGAGTTTAATGATAAAATTTTAAAATAATTTTAGGTGTTTGTAGGAAATCCAGTCAGAGTATTTTCATACTTCCACTTTTCCACATATTTTTCACTTTACTTTTACCCATTTCCTAGCTTCCCTCTTGAGCTGCTTTCTTAAATTTCAGCGTATTCTTGCTGTATACCTCTGACTATTTTAAGAAATTCTCCCCATCCACTCATCAAATTCTCCTTTAGATTTTCCTTCAAAATACACCCTTAAAATGATTATATTAGATATTTCATCGACAAAATCATTATTACTACAGCTATATGCTGTATGTGTGCTAAGTCACTTCGGTTGTGGTCAACTCTTTGCGAGCCTATGGACTATAGCCCACCAGGCTCCTCTTTCCATGGGATTTCCCAGGCAACAATACTGGAGTAGTTTGCCATTTCCTGCTCTAGGGGATCTTCCTGAACCAGGGATCAAACCTACATCTCTTATGTCTCTTGTATGAGCAGGCTGGTTCTTTACCATTAGCACCACCTGGAAACCACTGACAGCTATGGTGAACCTAAATTGGAACAGCCTTAAATATTGTTAACAATTATATATGGTTAACTATAAATAATAGAAGAAGGCAATGGCACCCTACTCCAGTACTCTTGCCTGGAAAATCCCATGGATGGAGGAGCCTGGTAGGCTCCAGTCCATGGGGTTGCTAAGAGTTGAGCACGACTAAGCGACTTCACTTTCACTTTTCACTATCATGCACTGGAGAAGGAAATGGCAACCCACTCCAGTATTCTTGCCTGGAGAATCCCAGGGACAAAGGAGCCTAGTGGGCTGCCGTCTATGGGGTCGCACCGAGTCTGACAAAACTGAAGCGGCTTAGCAGCAGCAGCAGCAATTATAAATAATAGTTGATTGTTATAAACTGTATTAATTTCCATCTACTGTGCAAAACATGCTTTATTTTTTAATAATTTTTCTTCAGTTTTGGTAATTTTTATTGTTAAAGTTTGTTTTAATCTGCTCAAACTGCCATAACAAAATACCATAGACTGAGTAGCTTTCCAGTGGTCATGTATGGATGTGAGAGTTGGACTATAAAGAAAGCTGAGTGCTGAAGAATGGATGCTTTTGAACTGTGGTGTTGGAGAAGACTCTTGAGAGTCCCTTGGACTGCAAGGAGATCCAACCAGTCTATCCTAAAGGAGATCACTCCTGGATGTTCATTGGAAGGACTGATGTTGAAGCTGAAACTCCAATACTTTGGCCACCTGATACGAAGAGCTGACTCATTTGAAAAGACCCTGATGCTGGGAAAGATTGAAGGCAGGAGGAGAAGGGGACAGCAGAGGATGAGATGGTTGGATGGCATCACCGACTCGATGGACATGAGTTTGGGTGGACTCTGGGAGTTGGTGATGGACAGGGAGGCCTGGCGTGCTGCAGTTCGTGGTGTTGCAGAGTTGGAAACGACTGAGCGACTGAACTGAACTGAACTGAACTGAACAGTTCTAGAGGTTGGAAGCCCCAAATCAGAATGTTAGTATAATCAGTTTCCCATGAGAATTCTTCCTGGCTTGCAGAATGCCACCTTCTGGCTGCATCCTCAACAGTGAAGAGAGAGAGCAGGCTTTCTGGTGTCTTTTCTTATAAGGGTACTTATCTCATCATGAGGGCCCCCATCCTGAGCTTATCTATACATAATTACCTTCCTAAAGTCCCATCTCCAAATACCATCACACTGAAGGTTAAGCTATCAACATATGAATTCTGGGGGGACACAATTCAGCTCATAGCAAAGACCTAGCCTGTATATAAGATTAACTGATGCTAATTAATGGAACAGCATTTGGATATTATTCTTGATTATGGCAGTAAAGATGGAACATGAGATCATTAAAAACATATCCATTAATTTGTAAAATATAAAAGGTCCAATTGATGTCTCTTTTAGCAACTTTGAATATCATTTCATTGTTTAATATTCCTTTTGAAGAAATATACATTTACAAAGAATAAAACATTTTAATATTAAAATGTAATAATTTGAACATGCAAAATGCATTAATGAATATTATAAAAAACAAATGAAAATTTGGTGGTAATTTTGTCATATACAATGGTGTGTCAAACACTTTCTCCCTTATTTTCAAATTTCCATGTTAACATGTTAACCATGGCACCATCTTGTGGATATTTATCAAATAGCTGAGCTGTGCAAACATTTATCTGAAGGTACTAAAAATTAAAGTATTTATGAAAAATATGAAAGTTTTAAAATAAAGTTTAGGTTAATGAAATAAAATGTTGGCAAGTGATCTTCTGCAATCTTTCAAAGACCTTTAATTATATAAATAAACTCTTGAACCAACTCCAGCATTACTTTTCCTTTTTAAAGCATCTTCTTCATTAAATGCTTATATAAAATTTCTAACTGGCCACGTGGTTCTAAATACACCAACTAGATTATATTTTAGTGTTTGTAGTATGTGCACATGCATGTTTATAAAATTAAATATAAATGTATATGCTACTATAATTTTATATTGATTTAAGATCATGGTTTGTTAAAAAATAGAAACTGATACAGAGTAGCTTTTTTTAAAAGCAAAACAATATTTAATAAATTTAAGTTTTGTTACTCACTGGCTATGAATCACCTCTTTTAAATCTTATTTTTCTGAGCTAGAATGAAAAATACTGGTAATTGTCAAATTTTATTTTATTTTTTTTTTTAATTGTCAAATTTTAGAGGAGATATACTAAAACACATTAAGTTCTGACAATGTCAAATCAAAAAGTATATGTTATTTCACATATAGGATTTAAATATTTATTGACTATAATAGGAAACTATACTAAATGTGGTATTTTAATTAGAAAACTCTTAATCACACAATGTTTTAATGACTTCTTTAGATAGTATACAGGAAAATCATTGCTGTAATTAATGTGATTTTTCAAAAAGATTACTGAATGTGTTTCTGTAATATCTTCATTGTAAAGTTTCAGAATTTAGAGTTCACAATTACATTCAATTGTAGCATTTATTATAGATTCCACTATAGGCTACACATCTGTGTACATCATATAATACATCCTTCCAACAATCTTTTGAGTTCATACTATTATTTTTACTTTGCATGTAAGGAAAATTGAGACTGAGTAATTATATAACATTTCATGAAAAGATGGGCACAATAAAGAACAGAAATGGTATGGACATAACAGAGGCAGAAGATATTAATAGGAGGTGGCAAGAATACACAAAAGAACTATACAAAAAGGATCTTCATGACCCAGATAACCACTATGGTATGATCACTCACCTAGAGCCAGACATCCTGGAATGTGAAGTCAAGTAAGTGGGCCTTAGGAAGCATCTCTACAAACAAAGCTAGTGGAGGTGATGGAATTCCAGTTGAGCTATTCCAAATCTTGGAAGATGATGCTGTGAAAGTGCTGCACTCAATACGCCAGCAAATTTGGAAAACTCAGTAGTGGCCACAGGACTGGAAAAGGTCAATTTTCACAACAACCCAAAATCTGTGGGACACTATAAAAGCAGTCATAAGGGGAAAGTTCATAGCAATACAGGCATACCTCAAGAAACAAGAAAAAAGTCAAATAAATAACCTAACTCTTCACCTAAAGCAACTTGAAAAGGAAGAAATGAAGAACCCCAGGGTTATTAGAAGGAAAGAAATCTTAAAAATTAGGGCAGAAATAAATGCAAAAGAAACAAAAGAGACCATAGCAAAAATCAACAAATCCAAAAGCTGGTTCTTTGAAAGGATAAATAAAATTGACAAACCATTAGCCAGACTCATCAAGAAACAAAGGGAGAAAAATCAAATCAATAAAATTAGAAATGAAAATGGAGAGATCACAACAGACAACACAGAAATACAAAGAATCATAAGAGACTACTATCAGCAATTATATGTCAATAAAATGGAAAACGTGGAAGAAATGGATAAATTCTTAGAAAAGTACAACTTTCCAAAATTGGACCAGGAAGAAATAGAAAATCTTAACAGACCCATCACAAGCACGGAAATTGAAACTGTAATCAGAAATCTTCCAGCAAACAAAAGCACAGGTCAAGACGGCTTCACAGCTGGATTCTACCAAAAATTTAGAGAAGAACTAACACTTATCCTACTCAAACTCTTCCAGAAAATTGCAGAGGAAGGTAAACTTCCAAACTCATTCTACGAGGCCACCATCACCCTAATACCAAAACCTGACAAAGATGTCACAAAAAAAGAAAACTACAGGCCAATATCACTGATGAACATAGATGCAAAAATCCTTAACAAAATTCTAGCAATAGGAATCCAACAACACATTAAAAAGATCATACACCATGACCAAGTGGGCTTTATCCCAGGGATGCAAGGATTCTTCAATATCTGCAAATCAATCAATGTAATACACCACATTAACAAATTGACAAATAAAAACCATATGATTATCTCAAAAGATGCAGAGAAAGCCTTTGACAAAATTCAACATCCATTTATGATAAAAACTCTCCAGAAAGCAGGAATAGAAGGAACATACCTCAACATAATAAAAGCTATATATGACAAACCCACAGCAAACATTATCCTCAATGGTGAAAAATTGAAAGCATTTCCCCTAAAGTCAGGAATAAGACAAGGGTGCCCACTTCACCATTACTATTCAACATAGTTTTGAAAGTTTTGGCCACAGCAATCAGAGCAGAAAAAGAAATAAAAGGAATCCAAATTGGAAAAGAAGAAGTAAAACTCTCACTGTTTGCAGATGACATGATCCTCTACATAGAAAACCCTAAAGACTCCACCAGAAAATTATTAGAACTAATCAATGAATATAGTAAAGTTGCAGGATATAAAATCAACACACAGAAATCCCTTGCATTCCTATACACTAACAATGAGAAAACAGAAAGAGAAATTAAGGAAACAATTTCATTCACCATTGCAACGAGAAGAATAAAATACATAGGAATATATCTACCTAAAAAAACTAAAGACCTATATATAGAAAACTATAAAACACTGGTGAAAGAAATTAAAGAGGACACTAATAGATGGAGAAATATACCGCATTCGTGGATTGGAAGAATCAATACAGTGAAAATGAGTACACTACCCAAAGCAATCTATAGATTCAATGCAATCCCTATCAAGCTACCAATGGTATTTTTCACAGAAGTAAAGCAAATAATTTCACAATTTGTATGGAAATACAAAAAACCTAGAATAGCCAAAGCAATCTTGAGAAAGAAGAATGGAACTGGAGGAATCAACCTGCCTGACTTCAAACTCTACTACAAAGCCACAGTCATCAAGACAGTATGGTATTGGCACAAAGACAGAAATATAGATCACTGGAACAAAATAGAAAGCCCAGAGATAAATCCACGCACATATGGACACCTTATCTTTGACAAAGGAGGCAAGAATATACAATAGATTAAAGACAATCTCTTTAACAAGTGGTGCTGGGAAAACAGGTCAACCACTTGTAAAAGAATGAAACTAGAACACTTTCTAACACCATACACAAAAATAAACTCAAAATGGATTAAAGATCTAAACATAAGACCAGAAACTATAAAACTCCTAGAGGAGAACATAGGCAAAACACTCTCCGACATACATCACAGCAGGATCCTCTAGGACCCACCTCCCAGAATATTGGAAATAAAGGCAAAAATAAACAAATGGGACCTAATTAAACTTAAAAGCTTCTGCACAACAAAGGAAACTATAAGCAAGGTGAAAAGACAGCCTTCAGAATGGGAGAAAATAATAGCAAATGAAGCAACTGACAAACAACTAATCTCAAAAATATACAAGCAACTCCTACAGCTCAATTCCAGAAAAATAAACGGCCCAATCAAAAAATGGGCCAAAGAACTAAATAGACATTTCTCCAAAGAAGACATACAGATGGCTAACAAGCACATGAAAAGATGTTCAACATCACTCATTATCAGAGAAATGCAAATCAAAACCACTATGAGGTACCATTTCACACCAGTCAGAATGGCTGCGATCCAAAAGTCTACAAGCAATAAATGCTGGAGAGGGTGTGGAGAGAAGGGAACCCTCTTACACTGTTGGTGGGAATGCAAACTAGTACAGCCACTATGGAGAACAGTGTGGAGATTCCTTAAAAAACTGGAAATACAACTGCCTTATGACCCAGCAATCCCACTGCTGGGCATACACACTGAGGAAACCAGAAGGGAAAGAGACACGTGTACCCCAGTGTTCATCACAGCACTGTTTATAATAGCCAGGACATGGAAGCAACCTAGATGTCCATCAGCAGATGAATGGATAAGAAAGCTGTGGTACATATACACAATGGAGTATTACTCAGCCATTAAAAAGAATACATTTGAATCAGTTCTAATGAGGTGGATGAAACTGGAGCCTGTTATACAGAGTGAAGTAAGCCAGAAAGAAAAACACCAATACAGTATACTAATGCATATATATGGAATTTAGAAAGATGGTAACAATAACCCTGTATACGAGACAGCAAAAGAGACACTGATATATAGAATAGTCTTTTGGACTCTGTGGGAGAGGAAGAGGGTGGGATGGTTTGGGAGAATGGCATTGAAACATGTATAATATCATATATGAAACGAGTCACCAGTCCAGGTTCAATGCACGATACTGGATACTTGGGGCTGGTGCACTGGGACGACCCAGAGGGATGGTACGGGGAGGGAGGATGGAGGAGGGTTCAGGATGGGGAACACATGTATACCTTTGGCGGATTCATCTTGATATATGGCAAAACCAATACAATATTGTAAAGTTTAAAAATAAAATAATATTTAATAAATAAAAAGGAAGAAAAGGTCAGTTTTCATTCCAATCTCAAAGGAAGGCAAGGACAAAGAACATTCAAACTACTGCATGATTGCACTCATCTCACGTGCTAGTAAAGTAACGTTCAAAATTATCCAACCTTGGCTTCAACAGTACATGAACCAAGAACTTGCAGATGTTTAAGCTGGATTTAGAAAAGGCAGAGGAACCAGAGATCAAATTATCAACATCTGTTGGATTATAGAAAAAGCAAGAGAATTCCAGAAAAACATTTGTTTTACTGACTACACCAAAGCATTTGACTGCATGGATCACAAAAAAATATGGAAAATTCTGAAAGAGATGGGAATACCAGACCACCTTACCTGCCTCCTGAGAAATCTGTATGCAGGTCAAGAAGCAACAGTTAGAACTGGACCTGGAACAATGGAATGGTCCAGATTGGGAAAGGAGTATGTCAAGGCTATATATTGTCACCCTGCTTATTTAACTTCTATGCAGAGTACATCATGCAAAATGCCAGGCTGGATGAAGCACAAGCTGGAATCAAGTTTGCCAAGAGAAATATCAATAACCTCAGATATGCAAATGACACCTTCCTTATGGCAGAAAGTGAAGAGGAACTAAAGAGCCTCTTGATGAAAGTGAAAGAGGAGAGTGAAAAAGCTTGCTTAAAACTCAACATCAAAAAACAAAGATCATGGCATCCAGTCCCATCATTTGAAGGCAAATCAATGGGGAAACAATGGAAACAGTGAGGGACTGTATTTTCTTGGGCTCCAAAATCTCTACAGATGTTGACTGCAGCCATGAGATAAAAAGATGCTTACTCTTTGGAAGAAAAGCTATGAAAAACTGAGACAGCATATTAAAAAGTAGAGACATTACTTTGCCAACATAGGTCTGTGTAGTCAAAGCTATGGTTTTTCTAGTAGTCATGTATAGATGTGAGAGTTGGACCATCAAGAAGGCTGAGCACTGAAGAATTGATGCTTTTGAACTGTGGTGTTGAAGAGGACTCTTGAGAGCCCCTTGGACTGCAAGCTCAAAGCAGTCAATCCTAAAGGAAATCAACCCTGAATATTCTTTGGTAGGACGGATGCTGAAGCTGAAGCTCCAAATACTTTGGCCATGTGATGTGAAGAGCTGACTCATTAGAAAAAATCCTGATGCTGGGAAAGACTGAAGGCAGGAAGAGAAGTGGGCAACAAAGGATGAGATGGTTGGATGGCATCACTGACTCGATGGACATGAGTTTCAGCAAGCTCTAGGAGTTGGTGATGGACAGGGATGCCTGGTGTGCTGTAGTCCATGGGGTCACAAAGAGTCAGCCATGACTGAGCCACTGAACTGAATTATATAACTCACCAAGGTCACACAGCTAATAAGAAGTCATAATTTTAATCCAGGTCTTCAAAGCCCAAATTCTTGTCACAACACAAACTTGCTTCTCAGAAATTCAGATAAATATCAGGTGGGGACTTCCCTGATGGTCATTGGTTAAGAATCTGCCTTCCAATGCAGGGGAAATAGGTTCGACCTCTGCTCAGGAACTAAGATCCCACATGCCATAGGCAACTAAGCCCATTCACAACAGTGAAGAGCCTGTGCTCCACAACCAAGACCCAGCATAGGGGGAAAAAAAGAAAAGACATTCAGATACAATCAGATATTTTAATCCAGACATCAATAAAGAATTTAAAAATCTGTTTACTGAAAAGTCCCAAGCTATGCCAAATTAAAACTGCTTTATTTTACACATGCAGTTTTTAATGCACCAAATTTAATATTATTACAATTTGAAACATAATTCTCCCAATAATATAATACCATGAAATACAGGAATGTAAGGTATATTATTAATTCTCTGTGTGTGCTAAGTCACTTCAGTCATGTCCAGCTCTTTGCGACCCTATGGACTGTAGCCCACCAGGCTCCTCTGTCCATGGGGATTCTCCAGGCAAGAATACTGGAGTGGGTGGCCATGCCCCTCTCCATGGGATCTTCCCAACCCAGCGATCAAACTTGTGTCTCTAAAATCTCCTGCATTGGCAGGCAGTTTCTTTACCACTAGCTACAGATAAGAATAGAACATAGATAGAAATTAAATTTTCTTAATGGTAATTCTTAAGCATTAATATCCACTTCATCATTATCTTCTTTTATTAAATACTATAGCATAAAACTCTACGAGACTTTTATAATAAAAAAATTGTGATAGGAACACTTAATATGGGATCTACCCTCAACAAAATTTTAAGTGCTTAATATAGTATTGTTAACTACTGGTACAATGTTGAATAATAGACCTCTAGAATATACTCATCTTGTGTAACTGAAACCTGATACCCACTGAACAATTCCCCACTTCCTCTCCATTTAGCCCCTGGTAACTATCTTTGTATTCTCTGTTTCTATGGGTTTTACTATTTCAGATATCTCATAAAAGTGGAATTATGTTGTATTTGTCCTTTTGTGCTTGGCTCATTTAACTTAGCATAATGTCCTCTAGGTTCATCCATGTTGTTGCAGAATTCTCTTCTTTTTTAAGGCTGAATGATATTCCACTGTATGTATATAACATGTTTTCTTTATCCATTCATCTTTCATAGACATTTAGGTTTTTCCCACCTCTTAGCTATTGTGAACAGCACTGTAACAAACACTGGAGTGTTCATTTGAGATCCAGATTTCTCTTCTTGGTATATACCCAGAGTAGGACTGCTAGATCATGTAGTAATTCTATTTTTACTTTTTAAAGGAATCTCCATACTGTTTTCCATAGTGACTGCACCATTTTGCATTACCACCAACAGTGTATAAGCATTCCAATTTCTTGATAACAGCCATGCTAATATTTGTGAGATGGTATCTCATTGCAGTACTGATTTGCCCTTCCCTGATGATTAGTAATATTAAGCATCTTTCCATTTACCTGCTGGCCATTTGTATGTCTTTGGAGAAATGTCTATTCAAGTTCTTTCTTATTTAAAATATATGTCATTTTATTTTTTTGCTGTTAAGTTGTGAAAGTTCCTTTTATACTTAAGATATCAATCTCCTACCAGATACATGGTTTGCAAATATTTTCTATCCTATAGGTTGCCTTGTCACACTGTTGATTGTTTTTTGAGTTTTTGTTTTTGCTGTGCAGAAGCTTTTTAGCTTTACATAGTCCCACTTGGCTTTTTTGCTTTTGTTGCTCATGCTTTTGCTGTCCTATCCATATCAGTAGCATATATCAATCATTACCAAGCTCAGTGTTACAAAGCAGTGTCCCTATGCTTTCTTCTAGGAGTTTTACAGTTCCACATCTTAATGTTAAGTCATTAATCCATTTTGAGTTGATTTTTCACTATGGTGTAATATAAGAGTTTAATTTTGTTCTTTTGCATGTGGATATCCAGTTTTCCAAACATCATTTGTTGAGGAGACTGTTCTTTTCCCATTGTATACTCTTGGCTCTCTTGTTGAAGATTAATTCATTATTATCTGTGGGTTTATTTCCAGGCTTTCTATTATGTTCCATTGTTCTCTATATATTTGTTTTTATGTCAGTCATACTTTTAAAAAATAATTTTATTTATCTATTTATCTTTGGCTGGGATGGGTTTTTATTGCTGCTCAGGCTTTTTTTTTCCTAGTTGCAGCAAGTGGGGTCTACTCTCTAGCTGCAGCATGCAGGTTTCTCATTGCAGTGGCCTCTCTTGTTGCAGAGCACAGTCTCTAGGGTGCGTGGGCTTCAGCAGTTGTGGCATGTGGGCCCTAGAGCACAGGCTCAATAGTTGTGGCGCTCAGGCTTATTTGCTCCACAGCATGTAGGATCTCCCTGGATCAGGGATCAAACCCATGTCTCCCGCATTGGAAGGTGGATTCTTTAACATTGAGCCACTTGGGAAGCCCCAGTCATACTATTTTAATCACTATTGTTTTATAATATATTTTAACATCTGAAAGAATGATGCTCCAGCTTTGTTCTTCATCCTTAAGATTGCTTTGGCAACTAGGGTCATTTGTGTTTCCATATGAATTTCAGGATTGCTTTTTTTGTATTTCTTAAAAAACTGCCATTGGGATTTTGATATAGACTGCATCAAATCTGTAGATTGTTTTGGGCAATATGGGCATTTGAACAATATCAAGTCTTCTGATCCATAAATACAGGAAGTGTTTCCATTCATTTATGTCTTAATTTCTTTCATCAATGATTTATAGTTTCTATAGTATGAATCTTTAAACTTTGGTTAAGTTTATTCCTAGGTATTTTATTCTTTCTGACACTATTGTAAATGGGATTGTTTTCTTTTTCCTTCTCAGATGACTCATTCCTAGTGTATAGAAATACAACTTATATCTATATATTGATCTTGTACCCTATAATTTTATTGTATTCATTTATTAGCTCTAATAGTTTTGTGTGTGTGTGTATGTGTGTGTGTGTAGTCCTGAGGATTCTCTATACATTAGATCATGTGATTTGCAAATAGAGGTAATTTTACTTTTTCCTTTCTGATTTGGGTATCTTTTATTTCTTTCTCTTGCCTAATAATTCTGGCTATAACTTCCAGGATTATGATGAAAAAAAGTGAAGCAAGTGGACATCTTTGCATCATTCCTGACCTTAAAGGAAAAGCTTTTAATTTTTCACTGTTGAGTATGATGTTAGCTCTGGGCTTTCCACACTTGTCCTTTGCTATGTTGAAGTAAATGCCTTCTGTACCTACTTTGTTGAGAGTTTTTATCATGAAAAGGTGTTAAATTTTGTTAAGTGTTTTTTCTGGCTTTATTGAGATGATCATCTGATTTTTATTCTTCAATCACCTAATATGGTGAATCACATTAACTGATTTGCATGTGGTGAACCATCCTTACATTTCAGGGAAAAATCTTCTTGGTCATGATGTATGATTCTTTTAATGAGCTGTTAGATTCAGTTTGTTAGCGTTGTTTCTTTGTTTTCAGAAATTTTACATCTATATTCATTAGGGATATAGGTCCGTAGTTTTCTTGTAGTCTTTGTCTAACTTTGGTATCAGAGTAATTCTGGCTTCATAAAATGAGATTGAAAATGTTCCCTCTTCCTCAGTTTTTGGAAAGTTTAAGAAGGACTAGTGCTAATTATTAAATATCTGATAGAAGTCACCAATGAAGCCATCTGATCCTGGGCTTTTCTTCATTGGGAGTTTTTTTTTTTTAAGTGATGAAATCTTATTTGATATTGGTCTGCTCATGTTTACTAAATCTTAATGATTCTGTCTTGGTGAATTATGTGTTTTTAAAAATTTAGCTATTTCTTCTGGGTTACCCAGTTTGATTGCATATAACTGTCCATAATAGTTACTTGAGTGCTCAGTCACTTCAGTCATGTCCAACTCTTTTCAACCCTATGGACTGTAAACCACCAGGCCCCTCTGTCCTTGGGATTCTCCAGGCAAGAATACTGGAGTGGGTTACCATGCCCTCCTCCAGGGTATCTTCCCAACCCAGGGATCAAACCCGGGTCTCTTGCATTACAGGTGGATTCTTTACTGCTGAGCCACCGGGGAAGCCCATAATAGTTACTTACAATCTTTTAAATTTCTGTGGCATCAGTTGTAATTCTGCTCTTCCATTTCTGATTTTATTTAGTTCAGTCTTCTTTTTTTTTTTTTAGCCTAGCCAAGGGTTTGTCAATTTTTTTAATCTTTTTAAAAAGCCAACTCTTTTAATTATTATTTATTTATTTTGGCCACACCATTTCTTGCTGGATTTATGTCAATCATGTCAGTCCTCTGTATGAAGTGAGATAGAAACCAGCCCCTTGGGTGGTACACTGAAAGACTGCTAACTTTGGGGACATGCTATACTCCTTTCCCTCCCTTTGAGAAGCATCAGTTATGTGCCTTTTTCAACCTTGCAGAGCCATGCCAGCTGCAGAAATGCTGTCCATTCCTTTAGCCACAACAGACAACTGTATTATGCCAGTTCTTTCTGTGATCCACGTGAAATGGGACTGAAGCTGATCCCTCTGGCAGTCCACTGAAAGACCAGAGATGTAGAAGTTTGCCCTACTTCTTCTCCCTCCCTCCAAAAAAAGAGGAATCACAGTCTCTCTTAGTGCTTAGTTGTGATACAGGTAAAGAAAATTTGCTCTGTGTAACCTCTCTAGATGAAGCTGATCTCAGCCTTGTGCTTGTTTGGAGTACTGTAACTTCTTAACTGAATTATATACTGCTCATAAGGATATTTTGTTACTTATGTTATTGTTAAATCTGTGTATCTGTGAGGAAACAAGGACTTGCCATCTAGCTGATGTCACTCCATCCTGTCTTTTAGACACAAATTCTCTGACCCATTTATTATGAAGATAAATGTACTAGAGATTTGATAGAAATTGTTCGATTTTGCTCTGTTGTGTGAGCAGCTAGGTCACTGCTGCCATCATACATAGATAGATTACTGTTCTTTACAAATCTCCCCAATTCTCTTTTGGAATTTTTTTCAAAATAATCTAAAATTTTAATTTTAGACATAAGTATTTTCTGGTCTACAATATCATCAAAAAAATTTCTGGAATTCACTTCTTTTTTTCCTTTAAAATATCTCCAAGCAACAGACAGTTTGCAGAAATAAAATACACGTATTTTAAATGCATTAAGACAGGACGCTCAGGGCCAGTGCACTGGGACAACCCTGAGGGATGGGATGAGGGGTGGGGGTGGGAGGGGGTTCAGGATGGGGGACACATGTACACCCATGGCTGATTCATGTGAATGTATGGCAAAAACCACTACAATAAAAAAATAAATAAATAAAAAGCAGAGACATTAAAAAAAACTTCCTGATAATAAGAAAAAATAACTTAAAACTACACTGTGATATTGTTTCCTTATAGTGACAAAAAATTGAATATTATACCACTTCGTGAAGACGTTGAAAAATAGAGGCATTCTCATACATTGTTTTAATTCAGCATTTTGTATGATTCCATTCTCTCTCTCCCTGGCTACACTGCATGGCTTGTGAGATCTTAGTTCCCTGACCAGGGATTGAACCCAGACCCTTGGTAGTGAGAGTGTGGAGTCCTAACCACTAGACCACAAGGGAATTCCCTCCATTTTCTCTTTCTAAGCACATCAGTTATACTTAAAAATTTGGTTTTCATGATTGCTTTAGAGTTTGGAATGCATATTTACATCTAAGTCCACTTTCAGACAATATTGTAACACTTCATAGATAGTGGGAGTACCATAAGAAAATAATCCTAATTCCCCCCTCCCATCTTTTGTATCATTTTGTTATTCATTGTACTTATACGTAGGCATACACACACACATAACTAAACACATTGTTTTGAACAAAATTTTTTCCTATTAGATCAATGAAGAAAAAGAAAAAATTTAAATTATTTCATATTCCTTCTCTGATGACCTCCCTTTCTTAATGTAGATCAGAGTTTCTGCCCTACATGATTTTTCTTCTCTCTAAAGAACTTCTTTAGATTTTTTTTATAGTGCAGATCTACTATCAACAAATTTCTCAATTTTTGTTTGTCTCAGAAAGTATTTATCCTTCATTTTTATAGGGTATAGAATTCTAAGTTGTTATTTTTTACTCTTAATGCTTCAAATATTTATTTCCACTCTCTTTTTGCTTGTATGGTTTCTGAGGAGAAGTTGGATATAACTAATCTTTGTCCTTTTATAGGTAAGGTTTTCCCCTACTCTGGTTTCTTACAGAATTTTTTCTTTATCTTTGATCTTCTATAATTCATTTAAAAAAAAAGTTTCTTGGCATTCATCCTGCTTGATGGTATCTGAGTTCCTGGATCTGTGATTTGGTGTCTGACATTAATTTGAGGAAGTTCTTAGTCTTTATTATTTTAAATATGTCCTCTGGTCCTTTCTCTTTGTTCTCCTAGTATTCCCATCACACGTACATTATAGCTTCTGTAGTTGTACTACAGTCCTTGGATATTCTGTTCTGTTTTTGCAGGCTTTTCTCTCTTTTCTTTTCAGTTTTAGAAGCTTCCATTGCTATATCCTCAAGCTCAAAGATTATCTCTTTGGTCATGTCTAATCCACTGTTAAGTCCATTAAAGGCATTCTTCATTTCTGTTATAGTGTTTTTGATCTTTAGTATTTATTTTTGGCTCTTTCTTAGGATTTTCATCTCTCTGCTTACACTGCACATCTCTGCTTGCAAGCTTTACTTTATCCATTAGAGTCCTTAGTATATTAGGACTTCCCTGGTGGCTCAGACGGTAAAGCGTCTGTCTACAATGCAGGAGACCCGGGTTCGATCTTTGTTTTAAATTACCATTCTGATAATTCCAAATTCCCTGTCACATTTCATTCTGATTCTAGCTCTATGTGTTCAAAGTGTGTTTTGTGCCATTTAGTATACCTTGTAGTTTTTTCTTGATAATGAGACATGATATGCTAGGTAAAAGGAACTGTTTTAAGGATACTTTTAGAACTATGCTAGTAAGGTGTCAGGGGAGGGGAAACAGTCCTATGATTAGATCTTAATCTTTCAGGGAGCCTATGCCACTGGACTGTGAATTTCACGAGTATCTCAGTTTTTTTTCTCCCCTCTTGAGTGAGGCAGAATGGCTAGAGGGAGCTGGAATTGAGCATTTCCCTTCCCCCCAGAGTAGGCTCTGATAATATCTCAGCAGATTAGGCTCTGTTTAAACAGTTTTCCCTGATGGCAGGTCTTGACAAAAAGAACAGAATGATATGGCATATTTCAAACTGGTTCCTTTTTCCATCCTCATGCTGGAAACATGAAGGGATTCTTCTCAGATATTTGCTGTGGGAACTTGGTTGAACTCTTGGTTGAACAACACCGAGTGCTCCCCTATGACTATATTCCTTGGAGTTTTTGACTCTCAGACAGGCCCATTTTGAGGCTCCAGCAATTCACAATTACAGTTCAGGGTCTCCTACCCTGACACTGGTTTCTGGTTCATTTTCTGCTTAGGCAGGAGTCTCTGCTCTGATAAACTGTGACTCCTTGTATTTAATTGTCTTTCTGACCCTGTGTCTTCAGTTTTCTATTTTTCAACCTGTCAGCTTTTTACTTATTGTTAGGATGGAGTGGCAACTTCCAAGTTCCTTATATGTGAAAATGGAAGTCCTCATATATTATTAAGGGAAGTATATAGTGGTATTTCTATGGAAGACAGCTGGCAAAATCTATTAAAATTACAAATGAATATATTCTTTAACCCAACAATTTCACTTATGAACTTATCTCACAGATTTATTGATATATAATCATGATGGTGTGATCATTCACCTAGAGCCAGACATCTGGAATGTGAAGTCAAGTGGGCCTTAGGAAGCATCACTATGAACAAAGCTAGTGGAAGTGATGGAATTCCAGTTGAGCTATTTCAAATCCTGTAAGACGATGCTGTGAAAGTGCTACACTCAATATGCCAGCAAATTTGGAAAACTCAGCAGTAGCAACAGGACTGGAAAAAGTCAGTTTTCATTCCAATCCCAAAGAAAGGCAATGCCAAAGAATGCTCAAACTACTGCACAATTGCACTCATCTCACACGCTAGTAAAGTAATGCTCAAAATTCTCCAAACCAGGCTTCAGCAATATGTGAACCATGAACTTCCAGATGTTCAAGTTGGTTTTAGAAAAGGCAGAGGAACCAGAGAACAAATTGCCAACATCTGCTGGATCATCAAAAAAGCAAGAGATTTCCAGAAAAACATCTATTTCTGCTTTATTGACTATGCCAAAGCCTTTGACTGTGTGGATCACAATAAACTGTGGAAAATTCTTCAAGAGATGGGAATACCAGACCACCTGACCTGCCTCTTGAGAAACCTGTATGCAGGTCAGGAAGCAACAGTTAGAATTGGACATGGAACAACAGACTGGTTCCAAATAGGAAAAGGAGTATGTCAAGGCTGTATATTGTCACCCTGCTTATTTAACTTCTATGCAGAGTACATCATGAGAAACGCTGGGCTGGAAGAAGCACAAGCTGGAATCGAGATTGCCAGGAGAAATATCAATAACCTCAGATATGCAGATGACACCACCCTTATGGCAGAAAGTGAAGAAGAACTAAAGAGCCTCTTGATGAAAGTGAAAGAGGAGAGTGAAAAAGTTGGCTTAAAGCTCAACATTCAGAAAACTAAGATCGTGGCATCTGGTCCCATCACTTCATTGAAAATCGATGGGGAAACAGTAGAAACAGTGGCTGACTTTATTTTTCTGGGCTCCAAAATCACTGCAGATGGTGATTGCAGCCATGAAATTAAAAGACGCTTAGTCCTTGGAAGCAAAGTTATGACCATCCTAGACAGCATATTCAAAAGCAGAGACTTTACTTTGCCAACAAAGGTCCATCTAGTCAAGGCTATGGTTTTTCCAGTGGTCATGTATGGATGTGAGAGTTGAACTATAAAGAAAGCTGAGCACCAAAGAATTGATGCTTTTGAACTGTGGTGTTGGAAAAGACTCTTGAGAGTCCCTTGGACTGCATGGAGATCCAACCAGTCCATCCTAAAGGAGATCAGTCCTGGGTGTTCATTGGAAGGACTGATGTTGAAGCTGAAACTCCAGTACTTTGGCCACCTGATGCAAAGAGCTGACTCATTTGAAAAGACTGAAGGCAGGAGGAGAAGGGGACAACAGAGGATGAGATGGTTGGATGGCATCACCGACTTGATGGACATGGGTTTGGGTTTGGGAGTTGGTGATGGACAGGGAGCCCTGGTGTGCTGTGGTTCATGGGGTCAAAAAGAGTTGGACACGACTGAGCAACTGAACTGAACTGATAAGAAATGACATATATAAAAGGTTATTCATTACGCCACAGTTGTATTAGCAAAAAGTTGACATTCATCAACTAAGAGCTTGTTATGTCCACATATTCATGGGATGGAAAACTAAGCAGCCATACATATGAAACTGCTAACACCAGTTGCTTGAGTAGAAGGGAATCATAACAGAAGGTAGATATTTCATTATTCACTCACTTACCTTTTGAGTGTTGAATCACCTGAATTTACAGGTGCTTAAAAATAAACAATGGAGTTAAACCCCTGCTCCCCAAGCCCTCTGACTCTGACTTCCCTGGTTCCTCAAGGACCTTAAATCTGAGATGGGCATGCCTAGGGTGACATATACTCACTCTGGATATCCAGCTATTAGGTTGGTGCAAAAGTAATTGTGGTTTTGCATTGTTGAAGTTTGCCATTTGATATTGGAATACATTCTTAAATAAATGTAGTTATGTTATACATCATTTTAATGCACATTTCTCATTTTATGTTTTTTAGCTAATGACTTATTACTTGCTGTTTATTTTTTATTTATTCTAGAATAGAGAAATGATGTTAGACAAAAAACAAATTCAAGCAATTTTCTTTATTTGAGTTCAAAATGGGTTGTAAAGCAGTGGAAACAACTTTCAACATCAACAAGGCATTTTACCCAGGAACTGGTAACAAACACACAGTGCAGTGGTGGTTCAAGAAGTTTTGCAAAGGAGACAAGAGCCTTGAAGATTAAGAGTGCAGTGGCTGGTCATTAGAAGTTGACAATGACCATTTGAAAGGATCATCAAAGCTGATCCTCTTACAACTACATGAGGAGTTGCTGGAGAACTCAATGCCAACCGTTCTAAGATTGTTTGGCATTTGAAGCAAGTTGGAAAGCTGAAAAAGCTTGATAAGTGGGTGCCTCATGAGCTGACCATAAATCAAAAAATAATCATCATTTTAAAGTGTTGTCTTCTTTTATTCTCCACAATATCAGTGAATCATTTCTTGGTCAGATTGTGACTTGGGACAAAAAGTGGGTTTTATACAATAACAGGTGACGACCAGCTCAGTGGTTGGACTGAGGAGAAGTTCCAAAGCACTTCCCAAAGCCAAACATGCACCAAAAAAAGATCATAGTCACTGTTTGGTAGTCTGCTGGTGGTATGATCCACTACAGCTTTCTGAATCCCAGTAAAACCATTATATCTGAGAAGTATGCTCAGCAAATGGAAGAGATGCACTGAAAACTGCAACACCTGCAGCTGGCATTGGTCAACCAAAAGGACCCAATTCTTCTCCACGACAACACCCGACCACATGTTGCTTAACCAACACTTCAAAAGTTGAATGAATTGGACTGCAAAGTTTTACCTCATCTGCTATATTCACTTGACCTCTCACCAGCTGACTACAGCTTTTTCAAGCATCTTGACAACTTTTTGCAGGGAAAATGCTTCCACAACCACAGAAAGCAGAAAATGCTTTCTAAGGGTTCATGAAATCGCAATGCTTGGAATTTTATGCTAGAGGAATAAACAAACTTAATTCTTGTTGACAAAAAAACGTGTTGATTGTAATGATTCCTATTTTGATTAATAAAGATGTGTTTGAGCCTAGTTATAATGATTTAAAATTAATTGTCTGAACCTGCAATTATGTTTGCACCAACCTAATATTTAGAGAAAAATGAAAACAAAATCACAACATACCAAAACATGGAATGCAGAGAAAGCAGGGCTCAGCAGGAAGTTTACAGCTATAAATACTTAAATTAAAAAGCAAGAAAGGTATGAAATCAAGAACCTAACTTCAAAACTTAAGGAACTGGATAAAGAACAAAGAACCCCAAAGCTAGCTTAAGGTAGGAAATAATAAAGATGAGAGCAAAGATAAACAAAATAGAGAAAGATAAACACAATAGAGAAATCAGTGAAACCAAAGCTTAATTATTCAAAAAGATCAACAAAATTGACGAATTGTTAGGCAGATGACTAAAAAGAAAAAAAGAGAAAGAAGATTCAAATTTCTAAAATCAGAAAGGCAAGCATTATTATTGACCCTATAGAAATAAAAATATTATAAGAGTACTATAAAAGATCATATGGAAAAAATTTGGATAACCTAGATGAAATGGACAAATTCCTAGAAACACAAAACCTACCAAGACTAAATCACAAAGAAATAGAAAACCTGAACAGACCTATAAGGAGACCCTGAACAGACCAGTAAGGAGACAGAAACCATAATAAAAAATCTCCCAACAAAGAAAAGCTCTGGACTTGATGGCTACACTGGTGAATTCCACCAAACTTTTAAGGAAGAACTATTACCAATTCTTTTGCATATCAGATCCTTTTTGTACATCAAAAGACACTACCCAGAGAGTAAAAAAGCAATGCACAAAATGGGAGAGAAAATTTGCAAACCATATATCTGATAAAGGATTTACATCTAGAATGGACAACTCAAACTCAACAACAAAAAGCAAACAATCCAGTTCAAAAATGGACAAAGCACTTGAATACTGACATTTCTCCAAAGAAGATACATGAATGACCAATAAGTATATGAAAAGATCTCAACATCACTGATCATTAGGGAAATGCAAATAAAAACTACAATGAGATACTGCCTCACATCAACAGAATGGCTAATATTCAAAAACAAATGAACAGAAACCAGAAAATAAATGTTGGTGAGGATGTGAATCCTTGTGCAATGTTGATGGGAATATAAAATGCCCAGCCACTGTGGAAAATGGTATAAAGGGTCCTCAAAAAGTTAAAAACAGAATTATCACATGATTTAGCAATTCCCCTTCTGGGTAGTTACCCAAAAGAATTTTAAGAAATGTCTCAAAGAGATATTTGTACATCAATGTTCATGGCATCATTATTCTCAATAGCCAAGATACAGAAATAACTTAAAAGTTTATCAACATATAACTGGATGAAGAAATGTGGTATATACATACAATGGAATATTATTCAGCCTTAAAAAGGAAGGAAATTCTACCATATATTGCAACATGGATAAACCTTGGAGACATTACACCAAGTTAAATAAGCCAGTCACAAAAAAAGAAATACTGTATGATTCTATTTACATGAGATACTTAGTCAAACTCATGAAGAAACAAAGTGTAATAGTATAGTGGTTGGCAGGGCCTAAAGGGAGAGGAGAATGGGAAGTTATTGTTTAATAGGTATAAAGTTCCACTTTTACAAGATAAAAAGAGTTATGGGGATAGATGATGGTGATCACTGCCTATCAATGTTAATGTATTTAATACTACTGAACAGGTAAGATGGTAAATTTTATGTGACATGTATTTTACAACAACAACAACAAACTGAGGCAAATTAGCTTATTCATCAGTTCAATATCCTTCAACAGTTCTCATCTCAGAGTAAAAGTCAAAGTCTTCATTATGACTCACAAAGTCTTTCATGATCTAAACTCTTTCCCTTTATCATTCCAACCTCATCTTACTATCTACCACTTCCATATTCTGTTCCTGCCACATTGGCCTTAGGGCCTCTGCACTTGATATTCCATCTCTTCACATGTACTCCCCACACATAACAGCTTGATTCTTTCTCCTGTCTGCTTTAGGTAAGGTCCTCCTTGGCTATCCTACCTAAAAATGCAACAGTCCCTCAGATATGCAGATGACACCACCCTTATGGCAGAAAGTGAAGAGGAACTCAAAAGCCTCTTGATGAAAGTGAAGGTGGAGAGTGAAAAAGTTGGCTTAAAGCTCAACATTCAGAAAACAAAGATCATGGCATCCGGTCCCATCGCTTCATGGGAAATAGATGGAGAAACAGTGGAAACAGTGTCAGACTTTATTTTTTTGGGCTCCAAAATCACTGCAGATGGTGACTGCAGCCATGAAATTAAAAGACACTTACTCCTTGGAAGGAAAGTTATGACCAACCTAGATTGCATATTCAAAATCAGAGACATTACTTTGCCAAAAAAGGTCCATCTAGTCAAGGCTATGGTTTTTCCTGTGGTCATGTATGGATGTGAGAGTTGGACTGTGAAGAAGGCTGAGAGCCGAAGAATTGATGCTTTTGAACTGTGATGTTGGAGAAGACTCTTGAGAGTCCCTTGGACTGCAAGGAGATCCAACCAGTCCATTCTGAAAGAGATCAGCCCTGGGATTTCTTTGGAGGGAATGATGCTGAAGCTGAAACTCCAGTACTTTGGCCACCTAATGCGAAGAGTTGACTCATTGGAAAAGACTCTGATGCTGGGAGGGATTGGGGGCAGGAGGAGAAGGGGACAACAGAGGATGAGATGGCTGTATGGCATCACTGACTCAATGGAAGTGAGTCTGGGTGAACTCTGGGAGTTGGTGATGGACAGGGAGGCCTGGTGTGCTGCGATTCATGGGGTCGCAAAGAGTCAGACACAACTGAGTGACTGAACGGAACTGAACTGAACTACCACATACATCTTACCTCCATTCATTACTTCACTTTTGTATTTAACACTTAGCATCTAACATGCAACATATTTTACTGGTTTATATTTATCTTATTGCCTGCATCTCCAACCAGAATGCAAACTCCATGAAGACAGGAATTTTGGTCTGATTGATCCTCTGTTTCACACAAAGTAAGAGATCAACAAAATTTATTGCATTGATCAATGAAAGAACATGAAAAATATGAAGTAGTAAAGAAGTTAATCTACTTCTGTTTATTTGAAAATGATTCATGTATTTTCACCAGTCTATATAGTTTTTCTGTTAACAGTAACTAAGTGCCAGCCTGTATGATTCTATTTACATGAGATACTTAGTCAAAATCATGAAGAAACAAAGTGTAATAGTATAGTGGTTGGCAGGGCCTAAAGGGAGAGGAGAATGGGAAGTTATTGTTTAATAGGTATAAAGTTCCACTTTATACCTAAGTATCTTAGGTATAGACTGCTGCTGCTGCTGTGTTGCTTTAGTTGTGTCCGACTCTGTGTGACCCTATAGACGGCAGCCCACCAGGCTCCCCCCATCCCTGGGATTCTCCAGGGAAGAACACTGAGTGGGTTGCCATTTCCTTCTCCAATGCATGAAAGTGAAAAGTGAAAGTGAAGTTGCTCAGTCATGTCCGACTCTAGCGACCCCATGGACTGCAGCTTACCAGGCTCCTTTGTCCATGGGATTTTCTAGGCAAAAGTACTGAGGTGGGGTGCCATTAGACTAAGTATCTCATGTATATAGTACCTTAAGTATCTCATGTAAATAGAATCATACAGGCTGGCACTTAGTGCTAGTTGCTAGTTACAACTTAGAACACTGTCTATTTTACTAGACAGCCTTCTCCTCTATACCATAAATGGGGCTGAATGAACTTGGAAGCAAAGGCCAAAAATACATAGAAATATGTAGACACAGACTGACCTTGATTTACATCCCAGATACTCCACTTGATAAGGTAGGGTTTTTAACCCCTATGTGCCTGCATCGCTATAAAGACGGTGTGAAATACTGGAAAAAGTATGTTGGCTTAGGAATCAGAGTCCTGGACTCCATTGTAGTTGTAAACTTTGAGCCAATGTAGTTATAACTTTGAGCAAGTTATTTAACAGATTGCTCAGTCTCAATTTATCTACAGAATGAGGATAATAGTTCTTTCATAGGGTCCTTGTAAAAAAGTAAGGCACCTGACACAGAAGATAACTAGTAAATGTTCATTTCTGTTACCAGTGTGGGACAGTCATTAATTTCCTGCATGAGATAACTTTGTTCATTGGTAAGAAGGCATCCGCCCTAGAGATAGGTTTTTGGTGGTTTTTTTTTGGTCATGACTATGACTTTCATAATGAACTAGGATGATTGTTTGTCAATATTACTAATAAGCCCTATGGTTAGAGACCAAAGCCAGAAACGCATTTTTATTAGTAAGATTTTACCCACAAATATACATTCCTCAAGAAATGGAAGGCAACAGCAAGCACTGCCAGCGTAAAACATTCGAATGTTTTGCATCCACTTTCTGTTTTCTATTACAGGTGGAATTTCATTTTAATGAATACCATTTTAAACATCTGTATGGACATGGTGAAGCTATTTTTGTGTTCTAGGAGATGAGCCATAGGAACTGTGCTTTGTTGACTTGGCTAAAACAAATTCTAAAAAAAAAGAAAGAAAGAAAGAAAATTATTTACAAGGGCTGTCAATGCAGAAATAGGTATTTTAATAAGAAGCAATTATCATTCATAAGTGAAATACCTTGGCCTTGGCTACTTCCAAGAAAACAGAACAAGAGCTGGTGAGTAGAAGGCAAAGTGAACTGGAAAGCAAGAGAAAATGGAGCAAAGCACTCAACTGAGACCTGTTAGAAAGTTCAAACCTTAAGCCAGAATTCCACTTGTAAACATAACCCCTCCTCTTCTACTGCTTACTTTACAAGTTACTTCCTCTACAAAGTGTTTTCAATTCCCTCTAGACATACAGTTCAGTTCTCTGTCTCCTGTAGTCCCACTTGTTCTGAATCTGTGCGTAGCATTTACCATTATTCATCTTATACCTTTAAAGATAATTGTTTTGTGCTCTGTCCCTTTCCCCCACCAAGACTCAGAGCTCAGATCTCTAAGACAAAGATTGATTCAACTTTCTATGACCAAAGCCTAGAACAGAGCTTAGTACATAATAGCTATTTAATAAATTCTCATTGAATTTAATATATATTAAATATATTTTTATGTATATA
Source organism: Bubalus kerabau (assembly GCF_029407905.1). Taxonomy (NCBI): domain Eukaryota; kingdom Metazoa; phylum Chordata; class Mammalia; order Artiodactyla; family Bovidae; genus Bubalus; species Bubalus kerabau. The sequence goes on along the minus strand of NC_073629.1, from coordinate 95,741,153 downwards.
AATATAAAATTCATATATAGTTGTTGGTGAAGCTCTCAGGACAGGGACTTGGAAGGGCTTAACACACTGTTAGGGTTTCGCAGGCTGCAAGAACAAGTACCTCATAAGAACCAAAGGCCAGAATGGGGACTGCGAAAGAGACTCGAAGGAGCCGTCTGGCAGCACATTAGAAGGCTTGGTCCCCTTCCCTGAGATAACATCAGCTCAGGGGCTGGTGCCAGCGCGCGACCGAGCTATTTTGAATGAGGTTCCAACTTCCAACCTCCCTGCCCCAGGTTTCTCGCCCTCACATCTTGACTTGGCACTGCGTGCTGGGTCCAGGCTTCCAAGCCTGCCAGGCTCCTGCTTCCGGCTGCGAGACTCTGGCTTCCGGCCGGCCGCTGAGGCACCGCTCAGTCCCAAAGGCGCACAGTGGGTGCGGCGCTGGTAGTTCGTGCCACGATGGCAGTTGGTGTTGTGAGCCTTCTTGCTCCTCCCTTCCCTAGAAGATCTTTCCTCTTTTCTCTTTCTGCTGTTCCAACAAGCTGCAAACTCTATATTTAAAAAAAAAAAGCCTCTGTGCCTCTATCTCCTGTGAAGTTTGGCATCTTCAATGGAGTCTCCTACTGCAGGGGTGAGTTAACGCCTGGCACCTGTTTTCGCCCTCATTTTATTTTGCTCCCTTTCTTTGGCAGCCACTAGGCTTTAGGATTTTGGAGTCGACTTCCCTCTCTAATCTAGGGTTCTTGAGAGAGCTCTGCTTTAGTTGACTCTGGTTTGCAACGTTTTCCCAGGTGGCGCTAGTGGTGAAGAACCTGCCTGCCAATGCAGGTAGATATGAGACGCAGGTTTGATCCCTGGGTTGGGAAGATCTCCTGGAGGAGGGCACAACAACCCATTCCAGTATTCTTGCCTGGAGGATCCCCATGGACAGAGGAGCCTTGGCGGGCTACAGTTCGTAGGTTTGCAATGAGGATCCCCTTGCCATGTTTGTAAGGCAAAACCAGAATCTTAAAATGATGAAGAAACTGCTGACTCTAAAAAGTTGCAGAATGGTGTTTGAAATACTGAGATAACCCTTTTTTGGTCTCCCTATGCCTGATGCCCTGGTGGCTCAGAGGTTAAAGCGTCTGCCCTGCAATGCGGGAGACCTAGGTTCGATCCCTGAGTTAGGAAAATCCCCTGGAGAAGGAAATGGCAACCCACTCCAGTATCCATGCCTGGAGAATCTCATGGACGGAGGAGCCTGGTGAGCTACAGTCCACTGCGACGCAAAGAGTCAGACACGACTGAGCGATCCAGCGATTGATGCCTGCCTACAAGACCTTTTAGAACTAACACCCAAAAATGATGTCCTTTTCATTAGAGGGGACTGGAATGCAAAAGTAGGAAGTTAAGAAACACCTGGGGTAACAGGCAAATTTGGCCTTGGAATACGGAATGAAGCAGGGCAAAGGCTAATAGAGTTTTGCCAAGAGAATGCACTGGTCATAGCAAACACTCTCTTCCAACAACACAAGAGAAGACTCTATACATGGACATCACCAGATGGTCAACACCGAAATCAGATTGATTATATTCTTTGCAGCCAAAGATGGAGAAGCTCTATACAGTCAGCAAAAACAAGACTGGGAGCTGACTGTGGCTCAGATCATGAACTCCTTATTGCCAAATTCAGACTTAAATTGAAGAAAGTAGGGAAAACCACTAGACCATTCAGGTATGACCTAAATCAAATCCCTTGTGATTATACAGTGGAAGTGAGAAATAGATTTAAGGGACTAGATCTGATAGACTGCCTGATGAACTATGGACTGAGGTTCGTGACATTGTACAGGAGACAGGGATCAAGACCATCCCCATGGAAAAGAAATGCAAAAAAGCAAAATGGCTGTCTGGGGAGGTCTTACAAATAGCTGTGAAAAGAAGAGAAGTGAAAAGCAAAGGAAAAAAGGAAAGATATAAGCATCTGAATGCAGAGTTCCAAAGAATAGCAAGGAGAGATTAGAAAGCCTTCCTCAGCAATCAATGCAAGGAAATAGAACAAAACAACAGAATGGGAAAGACTAGAGATCTCTTTAAGAAAATTAGAGATACCAAGGGAACATTTCATGCAAAGATGGGCTGAATAAAGAAATGGTATGGACCTAACAGAAGCAGACGATATTAAGAAGAGGTGGCAAGAATACACAGAAGAACTGTACAAAAAAGATCTTCACAACCAAGATAATCCCGATGGTGTGATCACTCACCTAGAGCCAAACATCCTGGAATGTGAAGTCAAGTGGGCCTTGGAAAGCATCACTACGAACAAAGCTAGTGGAGGTGATGGAATTTTAGTTGAGCTATTTTAAATCCTGGAAGATGATGCTGTGAAAGTGCTGCACTCAATACGCCAGCAAATTTGGAAAACTCAGCAGTGGCCACAGGACTGGAAAAGGTCGGTTTTCATTCCAATCCCAAAGAAAGGCAATGAAAAAGAATGCTCAAACTACCACTCAATTTCACTCATCTCACACACTAGTAAAGTAATGCTCAAAATTCTCCAAACCAGGCTTCAGCAATACGTGAACGGTGAACTTCCTGATGTTCAAGCTGGTTTTAGAAAAGGCAGAGGAACCAGAGATCAAATTGCCAACATCCACTGGATCATGGAAAAAGCAAGAGAGTTCCAGAAAAACATCTATTTCTGCTTTATTGACTATGCCAAAGCCTTTGACTATGTGGATCACAATAAACTGTGGAAAATTCTGAAAGAGTTGGGAATACCAGACCACCTGACCTGCCTCTTGAGAAACCTGTATGCAGGTCAGGAAGCAACAGTTAGAACTGGACATGGAACAACAGACTGGTTCCAAATAGGAAAAGGAGTACGTCAAGGCTGTATATTGTCACCCTGCTTATTTAACTTCTATGCAGAGTATATCATGAGAAACGCTGGGCTGGAAGAAGCACAAGCTGGAATCAAGATTGCCAGGAGAAATGTCAATAACCTCAGATATGCAGATGACACCACCCTTATGGCAGAAAGTGAAGAGGAACTAAAAAGCCTCTTGATGAAAGTGAAAGAGGAGAGTGAAAAAGTGGGCTTAAAGCTCAACATTCAGAAAACGAAGATCATGGCATCTGGTCCCATCGCTTCATGGGAAATAGACGGAGAAACAGTGGAAACAGTGTCAGACTTTATTTTTGGGGGGCTCCAAAATCACTGCAGATGGTGATTGCAGCCATGAAATTAAAAGATGCTTACTCCTTGGAAGGAAAGTTATGACCAACCTAGATAGCATATTCAAAAGCAGAGACATTACTTTGCCAACGAAGGTCCATCTAGTCAAGGCTATGTATGGATGTGAGAGTTGGACTGTGAAGAAGGCTGAGTGCTGAAGAATTGATGCTTTTGAACTGTGGTGTTGGAGAAGACTCTTGAGAGTCCCTTGGACTGCAAGGAGATCCAACCAGTCCATTCTAAAGGAGATCAGTCCTGGGTGTTCTTTGGAAGGACTGATGCTGAAGCTGAAACTACAATACTTTTGCCACCTCATGTGAAGAGTTGACTCATTGGAAAAGACTCTGATGCTGGGAGGGATTAGGGGCAGGAGGAGAAGGGGACGACAGAGGATGAGATGGCTGGATGGCATTACCGACTCGATGGACATGAGTTTGAGTGAACTCTGGGAGTTGGTGATGGACAGGGAGGCCTGGCGTGCTGCAATTCATGGGGTCACAAAGGGTCAGACACGACTGAGCAACTGAACTGACTGATGTGTGCCTGAACACTCTGGCAAGAAAATAATTTCCTACCACTTGCTAATTGAAGTAATGATCAATAACCTCTCCTTTGTGTATGACCTTACTTTTGCAGGGGCTGTAATGGAAATGAAGTGTAAACTTTCAGGGTATAAAATAATATGTGTGGCTGACTTATTCCAAAATTAAGGTTTGCTGAATTTTAAGAAAGGTGTAAATACCTCAGAGGTAGCGCAGGTTCAGTTTCGGACTAGGACAATACAGTGAATAGAGCAATAAAGTGAGTAGCACAATTTTTTTTTTTGGTTTCCCAATGCATATAAAAGCTATATTTACACCATACTGTAGTGTGTTAAGTGTGCAATAGCATTATGTCTAAGAAAACAATGTACATAACATAATTAAAAATGCCTCATTGCTAAAAATGCTGGGCATCATTTGATAATGCAGTATTGTCATGAACCTTCAGTTTGCCAAAACAAAAAAGTGTGATATTTGTGAAGCACAATAAAATGGGGTATGCCAGGATAGCAGAGAAAGTGAGAAGAGCAACCAATTCTACTTGAATATATTTTCTGTTATTAATCCATCAGATTTATTTTTCAAAATGTAATTCATTTTATTCTCTGTCAGGAATGTGTATTCAAAACTAGTATTCTTTTCTTGAACTTTTATAATCCCACTCTAAGTTTATACTACATATAAATTTAATTATGGGCCTGACCAATAGGAAAGAGAAAGCTCAAAACAAGTTAGGAGGTGATATAAATGTAATAGGGGCTTTCCTGGTGGCTCAGAAGTAAAGAATCTGCCTGCAATGCAGAAGACATAGGAGTTCAATTCTTGGATCAGGAAGATACCCTGGAGGAGGACATAGCAACCCACTCCAGCATTCTTGTCTGAAGAATCCCATGGACAGAGGAGCCTGGTGGGCTGTAGTCAATGGGGTCTTAAAGAGTTGGATGTGACTGAGTGACTATAAATGTAATAGAGTGTAGGTTACACAGAGTCAGATGGACCAAACCTCACTGTTTATTAGCTGTGTATGAATTTAAGCAACTTCTTTATCTTAAGTTGGATTCTCCTACAGCTAAGACCCTGAAATAAGGCATGGGGTACTAATTCTCTTCTCTTAGTGGTTGACAGTTTCTTTTGGTATTGTTAATTCTCTGGTACTTCCCTAGGCAGCCTTCCTTCGAGTAGCTTATGCCTACTGCTAGAGAAAATCCTCAGGCAGAAAGACAAACAATTGAGATAGGAAGCCATCAGCATAGCCTTAATGGAAATTGGCACATGAACCTGCAGGTAGCCTCTAGGGTGGGACAACAGAATATGGGCTGGCACTGATGATGTGTGATACATTCATTAAGCCTTAATTTCTTTCTCTGTACTCTAGCTTATAGCTATAGCTATAAGCTAGATTATAGCTAGAATGATAAGCCTCTAGCTCATAAAAATATTTAAAAATTTTGAATATGTTAATATAATAATGTGGTGTAGTAATACTTAGTCACCTCTTTTTAAGATTTTAAACATGCATTAATATTTGTGTGTCACTCTGTTTGTGGGACACACTCCCTTTTCTTCTTCTGCTGCTGCTGCTGCTAAGTCGCTTCAGTCGTGTTTGACTCAGTGCCACCCCATAGACGGCAGCCCACCAGGCTCCCCTGTCCCTGGGATTCTCCAGGCAAGAACACTGTAGTGGGTTGCCATTTCCTTCTCCAATGCATGAAAGTGAAAAGTGAAAATGAAGTCACTCAGTCGTGTCCAACTCTTAGTGACCCCATGGACTGCAGCCTACCAGGCTCCTCCATCTATGGGATTTTCCAGGCAAGAGTACTGAAGTGGGTTGCCATTGCCTTCTCCACCCTTTTCTTCTAGTCTACTTCTACTCACTCTTATAGGAATCACACATTACCTAGAAGATGTTCCTAAACCTGATCCTTTAACACCCTACTCCTCTCCCTAGAATAATTTGTCTCCCCACTAGATAACAAGAACAAAGGCAGTGTAATACTTCCACAAAAATGTATGAAACACTGTGACAAACTGGAGAACATAAAGATTAAAAAGGAAACCCCACTTTCAGGATTTTACAATTCAGACTGGGTATAAACAAAAAGTTAAACAACCAAAATACTTCATGATACTTAGATAAAGGCAAATACAAGGTTTTAAAGAAGAAAATAGGAATTAACTCACCCTGTCTTTGAAAGTCAGAGAGAGCTTCAGAAGGAAATGTAGTTAAGCTTACAGTTGATGAATAAGTAGAATTTAGCCTGAAAGGATACAAACGAGACTGTTATTAATAGTTACCTGTAGAGAAGGAAGTGTGTGTTTGTAATTCGGAGGCGAGAGGGCAAAATAAAGGAATACTTAATTTTTACTCTGTGTACTTTTGTGTTACCTGAATCCTTTGTAAAGAATGTATACTCATCATTTGCTTGTGTAATTAAAGAGAGAAAAGAAAAAACCTACTAGCTTGATTGAAGGGATACCAGAGAGGAAACTGTAAAGGTAGGGAATTCAGCTCAGGAAACTGCACCACATTCAGAGAGGTACATGTATGTCTGTTACATAATAAGCCTAAAGGAAAGTGTCAGGAAATCAGAGAGTTAGATTTGGGCCAAACCAGATGTGTAGGTTATTTGCAATAGTCAATTGGAAAAGCATGAACACATAAACTAACAAGGGTGAGAGAAGGAGGAATGGAGGATACCAGAGACAGAGGTAGTGAAAGAAAGTTTTAGTCACTCAGCCATGTCTGACTCTTTGCCACCCTGTGGTCTGTCCATGAAATTCTCCAGGCAAGAATCCTGGAGTATCTTCCCAACCCAGGGATCGAACCTGTGTCTCCTGCATTGCAGGCAGATTCTTCTATAGTCTGAGCTACCAGGGAAGCTCAGAGAAAGAGGTAAAAGCTACATAATTTGGTGCACAGATAGAGAAAGTAAATGAGCACCTATCTCAACTGAGTTCTATGAGACAATTAAGCCCTTATGTCTTAAGATATCTATTATGTGCAATGAATTAATTTCCCATGCATCTGGAATAGTACTAATTATTTAATTATCCTTGGAAAAATTGTGAAACTAATCACTTAAATAATTTTCCATGCTCAGATAAAGAACATGGATTGAGAATGTAATGGTCTGGAATATGGTTGCATATGTATCCTGTATGTGTAGAAGTAAATTTGAGTTCAGTTTTCAGTATATTGAATTTGAATTGTTTATAGTACATTTAGGAGGAGTGATGTGATAGCTTGTTGAGTAAAAAATTCTGGAGCTTCTACTAGATGTCTTGACTGAAAAGAAAGTTAAGTAAGTCTTCAGCATATAAGTTAAAGCCATAGATTCATAAAGTAACTCAACTCAAGTAATGTGAGGAAAAAAAAGATTTAAAATAGAATCTTAGAGAAGTATGACATTTAGGAGATGGGCATCAGAAGATGAGCCTGACAAGAAGATTAGAGAAAGAACCGGAAACCTGAAGAAAATTATGCATAGAAGTTGAGGAAGAGAAGGATTATAAGAATGATGGAAGGATCAATAGGGTCATTACTGCTGAATTGTGTCCATTGACACTTCATTGCACTGCAAAGAGAAGAGATCCAGCTCCACCTACCAGAACACAGACACAGGCTCCCCTAACCAGGAAACCTTGACAAGCCATTAGTCCAGCCCCACCCACAGGGAGGAACCTCCACAATAAAAAGGAACCACAAACTTCCAGCCTACAGAAAGGGCCCCCCCAAACACAATCTAAACAAAATGAAAAGGCAGAGAAATATTCAGCATGTAAAGGAACATGATAAATGTCCACCATTGTGGCTGAATGGACACAAAGATGAGACCCTTATATATGTTGTCTACAAGAGCCCCACCTCAAACCAAGGGACATATACAGATTGAAAGTGAAGGGATGGGAAAAGATATTTCATGTGAATGGAGACCAAAAGAAAACAGGGGTAGCAATACTCATATCAGATAAAATAGACTTTGAAATAAAGACCATGAAAAGAGACAAGGAAGGACACTACATAATGATCAAAGGATCAATCCAAGAAGATATAACAATTATAAATATATATGCACGCAACATAGGAGCACTGCGATATGTAAGGCAAATGCTAACAAATGTGAAAGGGGAAATTAACAGTAACACAATAATAGTGGAAGACTTTAATACCCCACTCACACCTATGGATAGATCAACCAAACAGAAAATTAACAAGGAAACACAAACTTTAAATGATACAATGGACCAGTTAGGCCCAATTAATATCTATTGGACATTTTACCCCAAAACAATGAATTTCACCTTTTCCTCAAGTGCACACGGAACCTTCTCCAGGATAGATTACATCCTGGGCCATAAATCTCGCATTAGTAAATTCAAAAAAATTGAAATCATTTCAAGCATCTCTTCTGATCACAATGCAGTAAGATTAGATGTCAACTACAGGAAAAAACTATTAAAAATACAAACATATGAAGGCTAAATAACAGACTTCTGAATAACCAACAAATCATGGAAGAAATCAAAATATGCATAGAAACAAAAGAAAATGAAAACATGACAACCCAAAACCTATGGGATTCAGTAAAAGCAGTGCTAAGGGGAAGGTTCATAGCATTACAAGCTTACCTCAAGAAACAAGAGAAAAATCAAATAAATAACCTAACTCTACACCTAAAGCAACTAGAAAAAGAAGAAATGAAGAATCCCAGGGTTAGCAGGAAAGAAATTATAAAAATTGGGGCAGAAATAAATGAAAAGAAACAAAGGAGACTATAGCAAAAATCAACAAAACTAAAAGCTGGTTATTTGAATAGATAAATAAAATAGATAAACCATTAGCCAGACTCATCAAGAAAAAAAGGGAGAAGAATCAAATCAACAAAATTAGAAATGAAAATGGAGAAATCACAACAGACAACACAGAAATGCAAAGGCTCATAAGAGACTGCTATCAGCAACTATATGCCAATAAAATGGATAGTTTGGAAGAAATGGACAAATTCTTAGAAAAGTATAACCTTCCAAAACTGAACCAGGAAGAAATAGAAAATCTTAACAGACCCATCACAAGCACGGAAATAGAAACTGTAATAAAAAATCTTACAACAAACAAAAGCCCAGGACCAGACAGCTTCACAGGTGAATTCTACAAAAAATTTAGAGTAGAGCTAACACCTATCCTACTCAAACTCTTCCAGAAAATTGCAGAGGGGAAGGTAAACTCCCAAATTCATTCTGTGAGGCCACCATCACCCTAATACCAAAACCAGACAGATGCCACACACAAAAAAGAAAACTTCAGGCCAGTATCACTGATGAACATAGATGCAAAAATCCTCAACAAAATTCTAGCAAACAGAATCCAACAACATATTAAAAAGATCATGCATCATGACCAAGCAGGCTTTATCCCAGGAATACAAAGATTCTTCAATATTTGCATATCAATCAATGTGATACACCACATTAACAAATTGAAGGATAAAAATCATATGATTATCTCATTAGATGCAGAGAAAGCCTTTGACAAAATTCAACATTCATTTATGCTAAAAACTCTCCAGAAAGCAGGCATAGAAGGAACATACCTCAACATAATAAAAGCCATATATGATAAACCCCACAGCAAACATTATCCTCAGTGGTGAAAAATTGAAAGCATTTCCCCTAAAGTCAGGAACAAGACAAGGGTGCCCACTCTCACCACTACTATTCAACATAGTTTTGGAAGTTTTGGCCACAGCAGTCAGAGCAGCAAGAGAAATAAAAGGAATCCAAATTGGAAAAGAAGAAGTAAAACTCTCACTGTTTGCAGATGACATAATCCTCTACATAGAAAACCCTAAAGACTCCACCAGAAAATTACTAGAGCTAATCAATGCATATAGTAAAGTTGCAGGATATAAAATCAACACACAGAAATCCCTTGCATTCCTATACACAAACAATGAGAAAACAGAAAGAGAAATTAAGGAAACAATTCCATTCACCATTGCAATGAAAAGAATAAAATACTTAGGAATATATCTACCTAAAGAAACAAAAGACCTATATATAGAAAACTAGAAAACACTGGTGAAAGAAATCAAAGAGGACAGAAATAGATGGAGAAATATACCGTGTTCATGGATCAGAAGAATCAATATAGTGAAAATGAGTATACTACCCAAAGCAATCCATAGATTCAATGCAATCCCTATCAAGCTACCAACGGTATTTTTCACAAAAGTAAAGCAAATGATTTCACAATTTGTATGGAAATACAAAAAAAAACTCAAACAGCCAAAGCAATCTTGAGAAAGAAGAATGGAACTGGTGGAATCAATCTGCCTGACTTCAGACTATACTACAAGGCTACAGTCATCAAGACAGTATGGTACTGGCACAAACACAGAAATATAAATCAATGGAACAAATTAGAAAGCCCAGAGATAAATCCATGCACCTATGGACACCTTATCTTTGACAAAGGAGGCAAGAATATACAGTGGAGAAAAGACAATCTCGTAACAAGTGGTGCTGGGAAAACTGGTCAACCACTTGTAAAAGAATGAAACTAGAACACTTTCTAACACCATACACAAAAATAAACTCAAAATGGATCGAAGATCTAAATGTAAGACCAGAAACTATAAAACTCCTAGAGGAAAACATAAGCAAAACACTCTCTGACATAAATCACAACAAGATCCTCTATGACCCACCTCCCAGAGTAATGGAAATAAAAGCAAAAATAAACAAATGGGATCTAATTAAAATTAAAAACTTTTGCACAATGAAGGAAACTAGAAGCAAGGTGAAAAGACAGCCTTCAGAATGGGAGAAAATAATAGCAAATGAAACAATTGACAAAGAATTAATATCAAAAATATACAAACAGCTCATACAGCTCAATACCAGAAAAACAAACAAACCAATCAAAAAATGGGCCAAAGAACTAAACAGACACTTCTCCAAGAAGACATTCAGATGGCTAATAAGCACATGAAAAAATGCTCAACATCACTCATTATCAGAGAAATGCAAACAAAACCACAATGAGGTACCATCTCAAACCAGTCAGAATGGCTGCTATCAAAATTCTACAAACAATAATGCTGGAGAGGATGTGGAGAAAAGGGAGCCCTCTTACACTGGGAATGCACACTAGGACAGCCACTATGGAGAACAGTGTGGATATTCCTTAAAAAACTGAAAACAGATCTGCCATACAACCTAGCAATCCCACTGCTGGGCATACACACTGAAGAAACCAGAATTGAAAGAGACACATGTACCCCAATGTTCATTGCAGCACTGTTTACAATAGCTAGGACATGGAAACAACCTGGATGACCATCAGCAGTTGAATGGATAAGAAAGCTGTGGTACCTATACACAATGGACTATTACTCAGCTATTAAAAAGAACACATTTGAATCAGTTCTAATGAGGTGGATGAAACTGGAGCCTATTATACAGAATGAATTAAGTCAGAAAGAAAAACAGCAATACAGTATATTAACACATATATATGGAATTTAGAAAGATGGTTAATGATGACCCTGTATGTGAGATAGCAAAAGAGACACAGAGATAAAGTCCAAACAGTCTTTTGGACTCTGGGAGAAGGTGAGGGTGGGATGATTTGAGAGAATAGCATTGAAAGATGTATATTACCATATGTAAAATACATCACCAGTCCAAATTTGATGCATGAAACAAGGAACTCAAAGCTGGTGCACTGGGACAACCGAGAGGGATGGGATGGGGAGGGTGGTGGGAGGGGGTTCGGGATGGGGGACACTTGTACACCTGTGGCTGATTCATGTCAGTGTATGGCAAAAACCACCACAATATTGTAAAGTAAATAGCCTCCAATTAAAATAAATAAATTTTTAAAAGAAAGAAATGTGTCCATTGGCCATGGTAATGTGGAAATCAATGTTGACATTAGTGAGAGCAGCTTTAGAGGAATTGCAAGGACAGAAGTAATATTAGAGTGAGTTGGGAAGTGAAAAAGCAGAGTCAGATCAGATCAGATCAGATAAGTCACTCAGTCGTGTCCAGCTCTTTGAGACCCCATGAATCGCAGCACGCCAGGCCTCCCTGTCCATCACCAACTCCCGGAGTTCACTCAGACTCACGTCCATCGAGTCAGTGATGCCATCCAGCCATCTCATCCTCTGTCATCCCCTTCTCCTCTTGCCCCCAATCCCTCCCAGCATCAGAGTCTTTTCCAATGAGTCAATTCTTCGCATGAGGTGGCCAAAGTACTGGAGTTTCAGCTTTAGCATCAGTCCTTCCAAAGAAATCCCAGGGCTGATCTCCTTCAGAATGGACTGGTTGGATCTCCTTGCAGTCCAAGGGACTCTCAAGAGTCTTCTCCAACACCACAGTTCAAAAGCTTCAATTCTTTGGAGCTCAGCTTTCTTCACAGTCCAACTCTCACATCCGTACATGACCACAGGAAAAACCATAGCCTTGACTAGACGAACCTTTGTTGGCAAAGTAATGTCTCTGCTTTTGAAAAAGCAGAGTAGTGACAGTGAAAAACTTCCAAGATGCTTGGCTGTGAAGAAGGATAAAGGTGTTATTTATCTTGAAGATGGAAGGGACTTTTGATTGGTATATGTATATGTTAAGGGAAAAGATCAATAGAGGGATGGGAAAGAAATAGTACAGAAGGAAGAGAGAAGATAGTTTCCAACTGTAGTGCTGGAGAAGACTCTTGAGAGTTCCTTGGACTGCAAAGAGATCAAATCAGTCAATCCTAAGAGAATCAACCCTAATATTCATTGGAAGGACTGATGCTGAAGCTCCAATAATTGGGCCACCTGATGTGAAGAGCCTGCTCACTAGAAAAGACTCTGATGCTGGGAAAGATTGAAGGTAGGAGGAGAAGGGGGCAACAAAGAATGAGATGGTTGGATGGCATCACCAAATCAATGTTCATGAGCTTGAGCAAACTCTGGGAGACAGTGATGGATAAGGAAGACTGGCATGCTGCAGTCCATGGGGTTGCAAAGAGTCAGACAAGACTTAATAACTTGGACAACAACAATGGTAGCTCTGTTTCTGTTTTTCTGAGGAACCTGCATACTCTTCTCCATAGTAACTATATCAGTTTACATTCTCACCAGCAGTGTAGGACAGTGCCCTTTCTCCAAACCCCTTCAGCATTTGTTGTTTGTAAACTTTGATGTTGGCCATTCTGACTTGTATGAAGTGATACTTCATTGTAACTTTGATTTGTATTTCTATAATAACTAGCAATGTGAGCATCTCTTCGTGTGCTTTTTGGCTATCTGTATGTCTTCTCTGGCCTTTGACTATGTGGATCACAATAAACTGTGGAAAATTCTAAAAGAGATGAGAATACCAGATCACCTGACCTGCCTCTTGAGAAACCGATATGCAGGTCAGGAAGCAACAGTTAGAACTGGACACAGAACAACAGACTGGTTCCAAATAGGAAAAGGAGTACATCAAGGCTATATATTGCCATCCTGCTTATTTAACTTATATGCAGAGTACATCATGAGAAATTCTGGGCTGGAAGAAGCACAAGCTGGAATCAAGATTGCTGGGAGAAATATCAATAACCTCAGATGTGCAGATGACACCACCCTCATGGCAGAAAGTGAAGAGGAACTAAAAAGCCTCTTGATGAAAGTGAAAATGGAGAGTGAAAAAGTTGGCTTAAAGCTCAACATTCAGAAAATGAAGATCATGGCATCTGGTGCCATCACTTCATGGGAAATAGATGGGGAAACAGTGGAAACAGTGTCAGACTTTATCTTTTTGGGCTCCAAAATCACTGCAGATGGTGACTGCAGCCATGAAATTAAAAGATGCTTAGTCCTTGGAAGGAAAGTTATGACCAACCTAGATAGCATATTCAAAAGCAGAGACATTACTTTGCCAACAAAGGTTCGTCTAGTCAAGGCTATGGTTTTTCCAGTGGTCATGTATGGATGTGAGAGTTGGACTGTGAAGAAAGCTGAGCTCCAAAGAATTGAAGCTTTTGAACTGTGGTGTTGGAGAAGACTCTTGAGAGTCCCTTGGACTGCAAGGAGATCCAACCAGTCCATTCTGAAGGAGATCAGCCCTGGGATTTCTTTGGAAGGACTGATGCTAAAGCTGAAACTCCAGTACTTTGGCCACCTCATGCGAAGAGTTGACTCATTGGAAAAGACTCTGATGCTGGGATGGATTGGGGGCAGGAAGAGATGGGGACGACAGAGGATGAGATGGCTGGATGGCATCACTGACTCGATGGATGTGAGTCTGAGTGAACGCCGGGAGTTGGTGATGGATAGGGAGGCCTGGCGTGCTGTGATTCATGGGATCTCAAAGAGTCGGACACGACTGAGTGACTGAACTGAACTGAACTGAACTGAACTGATATCTTCTCTGGAGAAATGTTTATTTAGATCTTCTGCCCATTTTTTAATTGTTTTATTTTTTATGTTAAGCTGTATGGGCTGTTTATTTATTTTTGAGATTAATCCTTATCATTTGCAAATATTTTCTCCCATTCTGGTTATCTTTTTGTTTTGTTTATGGTTTTCTTTTTGTGCAAAAGGTTTTAAGATTGATTAGGTCCTCTTTGTTTATTTTTATTACTCTGCAAGGTGAATCCAAAAAGAGATTGCTACAATTTATGTCAGAGAGTGCTCTGCTTGTGTTTTCCTCTAAGGGTTTATAGTATTCAGTCTTACATTTAGGTCTTCAATATATTTTAAGTTTATTTTTATGTATGGTGTTAGAGAATGTTCTAATTTCTTTCTAGTACATGTCCAGTTTTCCAAGCACCACTTATTGAAGAGGCTGTCTTTTCTCCATTGTATGTTCTTGCTTCCTTTGTTGTACATTAATTGGCCATAAGTACTTGCGTTTATTTCTGAAATTTCTATCCTGCATCGATCTATAAGTCTTTATTTGTGCCAGTAATCAAAACAATAGCTTTTGATTACTGTAGCTTTACAATATAGTTTGAAACCAGAACTCCTGATTTCTCCAGCTCTGCTTTCGTTTCTCAAGATTGCTTTGGCTCTTCAGAGTCGTCTGTGTTTCCATACACATTTTAGGTTTTTTTGTTGTAGATCTGCAAAAAATGCCATTGGTAATTTCATAGGGATTTCACTGAATCTGTAGATTGCCTTGGGTAATATAGTCATTTTGACAGTATCAAAGGCAACTTCATTTTATGATTAGTTTTCTTACTACATTCTTCAGCATATTCTTTCTAATGATATTTTTTAGTACTTCTGAGAATTTTTCAAAGTAATTGTAATCATAATAATAAATGATTTAATATTGAATACCAAAGTGATTTAAAATATCTGCTTAATTATGGTTGTATTTTACTAAGCTTTTCAAGTCAATTAAAAGGGTGTCAATATCAGTGCTGAACTAAACCACTTACACTGGACAGCTACCATCTTCAAATTCAGAGTAGACCACACTTCAAAGAATTTAATTTATTAAAGGGCTGGGAATAAAAATTATTTATGGTTGTTAGAAAGGCAAAATTTCAACAGAAAATATGAAACAAAGGCAAGAATTGGCAACAAAAAGTTTCATTTGAAATTATTTTAACACTCATTTAATATGGTAAGCAAAAAGAATATCAGTGAAATTAAGATATCTATTTATAAAAGATAAAAATGAAAAATGAAACTCAATTCAGCTTTAACAGCAAAAATTATATTGTTTGGAATTGTAGGAGTTTGAAGAAATACATATGATATGAATCAGATCACATATTATGAAAGAATCTTAAACTTACCTAAGAAAGAATGTAGTTGAAAAAAAACCAATTCAATTAACTTTAATAAATATTAACAATATACTCTGACACATGGTTGGTAAATACATTAAGAAAGTCTTGTGAGAATAAAAAAGCACCTCAGTATTAAATTTAACCTACTCTCTTAAGAGCAATGAAAACAATCATTTCAAACTAAAAGCAAAAAAGATACTATGATTTTCAGTTGCATTCAGTTCAGTCACTCAGTCGTGTCCGACTCTTTGCGACCCCAAGAACCGCAGCACACCAGAGCTCCCTGTTTGTCACCAGCTCCTGGAGTCCACCCAAACCCATGTCCATCGTGTCGGTGATGCCATCCAACCATCTCATCCTCTGTTTTCCTCTTCTCCTTCTGCCTTCAATCTTTCCCAGCATCAGGGCCTTTTCAAATGAGTCAGCTCTTCGTATCAGGTGGCCAAAGTATTGGAGTTTCAGCTTCAGCATCAGTCCTTCCAATGAACACCCAGGACTGATCTCCTTTAGGATGGACTGGTTGGATCTCCGTGCAGTCCAAGGGACTCTCAAGAGTCTTCTCCAACACCACAGTTCAAAACCAGCAATTCTTTGGTGCTCAGCTTTCTTCGCAGTCCAACTCTCACATCCATACATGACCACTGGAAAAACCATAGCCTTGACTAGACGGACCTTTGTTGGCAAAGTAATGTCTCTGCTTTTGAATATGCTATCTAGGTTGGTCATAACTTTCCTTCCAAGGAGTAAGCATCTTTTAATTTCATGGCTGCAATCACCATCTGCAGTGATTTTGGAGCCCAGAAAAATAAAGTCAGCCACTGTTTCCCCATCTATTTGCCATGAAGTGATGGGACCGGATGCCATGATCTTCATTTTCTGAATGTTGAGTTTTAAGCCAACTTTTTCACTCTCCTCTTTCACTTTCATCAAGAGCCTCTTTAGTTCTTCTTTACTTTCTGCCATAAGGGTGGTGTCACCTGCATATCTGAGGTTATTGATATTTCTCCTGGCAATCTTGATTCCAGCTTGTGCTTCCTCCAGCCCAACGTTTCTCATGATGTCCTCTGCATATAAGTTAAATAAGCAAGGTGACAATATACAGCCTTGATGTGCCCCTTTTCCTATTTGGAACCAGTCTGTTGTTCTGTGTCCAGTTCTAACTGTTGCTTCCTGACCCGCATATCAGTTTCTCAAGAGGCAGGTCAGGTGGTCTGGTATTCACATCTCTTTCAGAATTTTCCACAGTTTATTGTGATCCACACAGGTAAAGGCTTTGGCATAGTCAATAAAGCAGAAATAGATGTTTTTCTGGAACTCTCTTGCTTTTTGATGATCCATCAGATGTTGGCAATTTGATCTCTGGTTCCTCTGCCTTTTTTAAAACCAGGTTGAATATCTGGAATTTCACGGTTCACGTATTGCTGAAGCCTGGCTTGGAGAACTTTAAGCATTACTTTACTAGTGTGTGAGATGAGTGCAATTGTGCGGTAGTTGGAGCATTCTTTGGCATTGCCTTTCTTTGGGATTGGAATGAAAACTGACCTTTTCCAGTCCTGTGGCCACTGCTGAGTTTTCCAAATTTCCAAAAACTGATTTTACAGCATTGCTAAAAGTTCTTAACTCAAAGATAATTCATCAGAATTTCAGAACATAGAAACCATATGACTCATTTAAATCACTGCATTTAAAAATTGTTTTATGTGTTAAACAGGAAAAATAAAGGAAAGAACCCCACAGTGTTTTATTTAAAGCATGTCATGGAAGATTATGGTTAAAATAGTCTAATAAATTGTTGAAACACTTGACAATATTCTCAGTCTCAATAAATTCTCAAATTTATTGCAAAGGGAAAGTAAAGATTCTTCATCCTTATGAACCTCTGTTAAATGAAAATCAACCTAAGTTCAAAAGAGTCACCAAGTTGCAGAAAATGTAGGTTTGATTGTAATAGAACAAGCATACTCAAGGTAATTCAAGAAACCTTTGTAATCAAGTGAGAAACAGTTTCCAACAGTTACTTAGTTTATTTTAAAATGCAGTAGAGAAGCAGCTTATTAATTTGTTCAAGAAAAAATTCCTATGTTCATTTAAATTGGCAAAGATTTTGAGATTTAAATACAGTCATAGAATGGAATATTCAGAACCTTTTGAGTGAATTTACCCAGATCAACAAAATAATACATTTCTAAAGCCAAATGGTTGTTCAGTTACTAAGTGGTGTCCAACTCTTTGCAACCCCTTGGACTGAAGCATGCCTGGATTCCATCCTTCACTGTCTCCCACAGTTTGCTCAAACTCGTGTCCATTGAGTCAGTGATGCTATCCAACCATCTCATCCTCTGTCCCCCTCATTCTATCCCAGCATCAGAGTCTCTTCCAATGAGCAGGCTCTTCACAAAGAGGTAGCCAAAGTGTTGGAGCCTCAGCATCAGTCCTTCCAATGAATATTCAGGGTTGATTTCTTTTAGGATTGACTGGTTTGATCTTCTTTCTGACCAAGGGACTCTCAAGAGTCTTCTCCAGCATCATAATTCGAAAGCATCAATTCTTTGGTGCTCAGCCTTCTTTATGGCCCAACTCCCACAACCATACATGACTACGGGAAAAACCATAGCTTTGACTATATGAACCTTTGTCAGCAAAGTGATGTCTCTGCTTTTTAATATGCTGTCTAGGTTTGTCATAGCTTTTCTTCCAAGGAGGAAGGGTCTTTTAATTTCATGGCTGCAGTCACTGTCTGCAGTGATTTTGGAGCTCAAGAAAATAAAATCTTCCACTGTTTCCATTTTTCCACATCTGGATGCCATGATCTTAGTTTTTGAAAGTGGAGTTTGAAGCCAGCTTTTTCACTCTCCTCTTTCACCTTCATCAAGAGGCTCCTTAGCTCCTCTTCACTTTCTGCCATTAGGGTAGTATCATCTGCATATTTGAGGTTGTTGTTATTTCTCTTGGCAATCTTGATTCCAGCTTATAATTCATCCAGCCCACATTTCACATGATATACTCTGCATATAAGTTAAATAAGCAGAGTGACAGTATACAGCCTTGATGTGCTCCTTTCCCAATTTTGAACCGGTTTGTTGTTCCATGTCATTTCTGTTTTTCCTTGACCTGCTACAGGTTTCTCTGGAGACAGGCCAAATGGAAAATGTAACAAAAGAACCAAAAGTTTTATATATTTAAATTGATAAGTAGCAGGAATGAATCACAAAATAGACAGGTATCTACGGTAAAAAAAAATATTCTTGAAAAGAAGGAACATGTAAATCTGTATGTGACCTAAAGTCAACATTGCATTTTTTACTAGATCACTTACAAATAATGCAAATATATTTTAAATCAGGGACTTCCCTGGCAGTTCAGTGGTTAAGACTTCACATTTCCAAAGCTTGATTGGGAAACTAGTATCCCACATGCCATGCCACATGGCAAGGCCAGATGTAAAATAAAAGAATTAAAAAAAAAATAAAGGTGAATGCCTACCACTGTCCACAATAGAAAAATATTTTCAAAAAAAGTAATTAGTACATTTATGAGAGAATTCATGAGAGCCTTCTATAAGATTGAATATATTAGTCTTTAATGTATTGAATATATTACTTAGGGCTAGAAAATTGTAGTCTTCTCATAAATATATTCTTTTTTTAACTATAGAATTGCAGCTTCAGTGGGAAACACAGGGAGATTTTTCACAGATGTAAAATATCGTTTTTTTTCTGATGGATTTAAAACTTGAAGACTAAAAAAACTTATGCTTGAAAGTCAAGGTAAGAAAATTAATAATTAATTTTACATACTTTTTAATGAGATGGAATTTGTTGTTGTTCAGTCAGTGAGTCATGTACAGTTCTTTGCAGTTCCATGAATTTTAACACACCAGGATCCTCTGTCTCCATCACCTCCCAAAGTTTGCTCAAACTCATGTCCATTTGAGTCGGTGATGCTATCTATCAATCATCTCATCCTCTGCCACACCCTTCTTTTGTCTTCAGTTTTTCCTAACATCAGGGCCTTTTCCAATGAGTCAACTCTTCATATCAGGTGGGCAAAGTATTGGAGCTTCAGATTCAGCATTAATCCTTCCAATGAATATTCAGGTTTGATTTCTCTTAGGATTGAATGGTTTGATCTCCTTGCAGTTCAGGGTACTCTCAGTCTCCTCCAGAACCACAATTTGAAAGCACCAATTCTTTAGCACTCAAAATCCTTCAAGCTAGGCTTTAGCACTATGTGAACCAAGAAATTCCAGATGTATAAGCAGGGTTTTGAAGAGGCAGAGGAACCAGAAATCAAATTGTCATCATTCATTGTACAATGGAGAAAGCAAGGGAGTTCCAGAAAAACATCTACTTCTGTTTCATTGACTACACAAAAGCCTTTGACTGTGTGGATAATTTTGTGGAAAATTCTTAAAGAGTTGGGAACACCAGACCATCTTACCTGTCTCCTGAGTAACGTGTATGCAGGTAAAAAGGCAACAGTTAGAGTGGCACATGGAACAAAAGACTGGTTCAAAATTAGGACGGGAATACATCAAGCCTAGCTTGAAGGATTTTGAGCATTACCTTGCTAGCATGTGAAATGAGTGTAATTATACAGTAGTTTAAACATTCTTCAGCATTGCCCTTCTTTGAGATTGGAATGAAAACTGACCTTTTCCATCCTGTGGCCACTGATGAGTTTTCCAAATTTGCTGACATATTGAGTACAGCACTTTAACCGAATCCTCTTTTAGGATTTTAAATAGCTCAGCTAGAATTCTGTCACCTCCACTAGCTTTATTCATAGTAATGCTTCCTAAAGCCCACTTGACTTCACACTCCAGGATGTTTGGTTCCAAGTGAGTGACCACAACATCATGTTTACTTAGGTCATTAAGACCTTTTTTTGTATAGTTCTTCTATGTATTTTTGCCACCTGTTCTTAACCTCTTTTGCTTCTGTTAGGTCCTTCCTGTTTCTATCCTTTATTGTTCCTATCCTTGCATGAAATGGTCCTTTGATAGCTACATTTTTTTAAAGAGATCTCTAGTCTTTCCCATTCTATTGTTTTCCTGTTCTTTGCATTGTTCATTTAAGAAGGCCTTCTTATCTGTCCTGGATATTCTCTGGAACTCTGCATTCAGTTGGGTATATCTTTCTTTCTCCCTTCTCTTTTGCTTCTCTTCTTTCCTCAGCTATTTGTAAAGCTTCCTCAGACAACCACTTTGTCTTCTTGTAATTCATCAAAATTGAACTTTTATAAGTCTGTTCCTTCCAGAACCTTGAGTAAAAGAAGTGCAGCACAGATGATGAAATTCTCACAGTAACTATTGGTAAGCCTAGATCACAGTGTTGGTATTAATTCTTCCAATGAATGAATAAGGTACATCTTTCCCTCTATTTGTGTTGTCTTCAGTGTCTTTCCTCAGCATCTTACAGTTTTCTGAGAACAGGTCTTTTACCTCTTTAGTTAAATCTGACTGTCTTTTTGATGCAGTTATAAATGGGCTTGTTTCTTTATTTTCTGTTTCTAATAATTCAATATTAGTATATAAAATGCAACAGATTTCTATATATGTCAGTTTTGTATCCTGCATTTGTACCAAATTCATTGATGAGTTCTAGTAGTTTTCTGGTGCCCTCTTTAGAATTTTCTATCAGTAAGTATACAGTTATGTCATCTGCAAACAATGACAGTTTTACTTCTTCCTTTTCAGTTTGGATTTCTTTTATTTCTTTTTCTGTCTAATTGACATGGCTATGACTGCCAATACTATGTTGAATGGGGTGAGAATGGAAATCCTTCTCTTCTTCCTGATCTTAGAGGAAGTTGAAGATCTGAAACCATGAAACCTCTAGAAGAAAATATAGGCAGTAAGCTCTTTCTTATAAAAAAATTTTTTTGGCTGCACTGGGTCTTCATTGCTTTTGCATGGGCTTTCTCTAGTTGCAAAGAGTAGGGGGCTACTCTTCACTGTAGTGTGAAGTCTTCTCATTGTGGTGGCTTCTCTTGTTGTGGAGCACAGGCTCTAGGTGTGCAGGCTTCAGTAGTTGTGGCACACAAGCTCAGTAGTTGTGGCTTACAGGCTTAGTTGCTCCATGGCATGTGGAATCTTCCTGGACCAGGGATCAAACCTGTGTCCCTTTTATTGGCAGGTGGATTCTTATCCACTGAGCCACCAGGGAAGTTCTGGCAGAAAGCTTTTTGACATCAGTCTTAGTAATTTTTTTTAATATATCCCCTCAAAAGAGAAACGAAAACAAAAATAAACAAGTGAGACTATATTGAACTAAAAAGCTTTCACACACATATATACACACATACATGTAGATATGTATATATATATGTGTGTGTGTGTGTGTGTGTGTGTGTGTGTATAGATACAGCAAAGGAAACTATCAACAAAATGAAAAGTCCACCTATTGAATGGAAGATTATATTTGCAAATAATGTATCTGTTAAGGGAGGTAATAATCCAAAATATACAAAGAACTCATACAACTCAACCTTTAAAAAAAAACCCCAAGTTAAAAATAGGCAGAGAATCTGAACAGACATTTTTCCAAAGAAGACACATGGATGGCCAACAGGTAAATGAAAAGATGCTTAGCATTACTAATCATCTCAAAAGTACCATAAGAATGCTCTGGTTAAGAAAATGAATAGCTAATTTGAAAAGATATATGTACCCCTGTAATTCATTTCAGCATTATTTATAATAGCTAAATATGGAAGCAGCCTAAGCGCCCATTATTAAATGCATGGATAAGATGTGGTATATCTGTATATACATATGTTTGTATATATACATGCTATGCATGCTGTTCAGTTGTGTCTGACTCTCTGCGACCTCATGGACTGTAGCCTGCCAGGCTTCTCTGTCCAAGGCATTTTCCAGGCAAGAATACTGGAGTGGGTTGCTATTTTCTACTCCATGAGATCTTCCTGACCCAGGGATCAAACCTACCACTGTACCACCTGGAAAGCCCCAAGCGGTGCTAGTGGTTAAGAATCCACCTGCCAGTGCAAGCAACTCAAGAGGTGTGGGTTTGTATTATTCAACCATAAAGAATGAAATCTTTGAAATAAATGAAATGCAATAACATGGATCGATGTAGAGGGTATTATGCTAAGTGTATAGGTCATATAGAAAGACAAATACCATATCAGTTCAGATCAGTCACTCAGTCATGTCTGACTCTTTGCAACCCCATGGACTGCAGCACTCCAGGCCTCCCTGTCTATCACCAACTCCTGGAGTTTACTCAAACTCATGTCCATTGAGTTGGTGATGCCATCCAGCCATCTCATCCTCTGTCGCCCCTTCTCCTCCCTTCTTCAATCTTTCCCAGCATCAGGGTCTTTTCAAATGAGTCAGTTCCTCGCATCAGGTGGCCAAAATGTTGGAGTTTCAACTTCAGCATCAGTCCTTCCAGTGAATATTCAGGACTGATTTCCTTTAGGATTGACTGGTTTGATCTTGCAGTCCAAGGGTCTCTCAATAGTCTTCTCCAACACCACAGTTCGAAAGCATCAATTCTTCAGCTCTCAGCTTTCTTTATAGTCCAACTCTCACATCCATACATGACTACTGGAAAAACCATAGCTTTGACTAGATAGACCTATGTTGGCAAAAGTAATATCTCTGCTTTTTAATATGCTGTCTAGGTTGGTCATAGCTTTTTCTTCCAAGGAGCAAGCATCTTTTAATTTCATGGCTGCAGTCACCATATGCAGTGGTTTAGGAGACCAAGAAAATAAAATCTGTCATGGTTCCATTGTTTCCCCATCTATTCTGAATATTGAGTTTTAAGCCAACTTTTTCACTCTCCTCTTTCACTTCCATCAAAAGGCTCTTTAGTTCTTCTTTGCTTTCTGCTATAAGAGTTGTGTCATCTGCATATCTGAGGTTATTGACATTTCTCCCAGCAATTTTGATTCCAGCCTGTGCTTCATCCAGCCCAGCGTTTCTCATGATGTACTCTGCATGGAAGTTAAATAAGCAGGGTGATGATATAAGTCTTGATGTACTCCTTTCCCAACTTGGAACCATTCTTTGTTCCATGGCCAGTTCTAACTGTTGCTTCTTGACCTGCATGCAGATTTCTCAGGAAGCAGGTAAGGTGGTCTGGTATGCGCCTCTCTTTCAGAATTTCCACAGTTTGTTGTGACCCACACAATCAAAGGCTTTGGCATAGTCAATAAAACAGAAGGAGATGTTTTCCTGGAACTCTCTTGCTTTTTTAGTGATCCAACGGATGTTGGCAATTTGATCTCTGGTTCCTCTGCCTTTTCTAAAACCAGCTTGAACATCTAAAAGTTCTCGGTTCACGTACTGTTGAAGCCTGAGTTGGAGAATTTTAAGCATTACTTTGCTAGTGTGTGAAATGAGTGCAATTGTGTGGAGTTTGAGCATTCTTTGGCATTGCCTTTCTTTGGGATTGGAATGAAAACTGACCTTTTCCAGTCCTGTGGCCACTGCTGAGTTTTCCAAATTTGCTGGTATATTGAGTGTAGCACTTTCACAGCGTCATCTTTTAGGATTTGAAATAGCTCAACTGGAATTCCATCACCTCCACTAGCTTTGTTCGTAGTGATGTTTCCTAAGGCCCACTTGATTTCGCATTCCAGGAATGTCTGGCTCTAGATGATAAATACCATATGATCTCACTTATATGTGGAATCTGGAAAAGAAAGTAAATGAACAAGCTGAAATAAGACAGAAACAGAGTTATAAATACAGGGAACATTTGGAGGTCTCCAGAAGGGATTGGGGGGAGGTGGTTGGGTGAAATAGGTGAAGGGGATTGGCAGGTACAAACTTGTAGTTATAAAATAAATGAGTCATAGAGATGTAATATACAGCATAGGGAATATAGTCAATAATGCTGCAGTAACTTTGTATGATGACAGATGGTTACTAGATTTATTATGGTGATAATTTCATACTGTATAAATGTTGAATCACTGTATCACACACCTGAAACTATTATAATATTGTATGTCAACAATACTTCAATTAAAAAATAAAAAAAGAATGCCCCTGTGACTCTCTAGTCTGGCTCAGAACTTGTCTTATACTGTGGTTTTGCTGTCTGTGCCCAGACAGCAGCTGTGATTGCTCCTCTGATTAGAATTTGGAGTTATGTTCTTAATTTGTAAGCATTTGAGTCCCTCTTCCTTTATACTTACTCTTAGCTTATGCATCCATTAATTTCTGACTTAAGTTCATCTTCTCTTCAGTTATTTGTTATAATAAGCATATATGATGTGTCAGCCACATGTACTTCACTCTCCTGGCATTCTATCACTATCGCTGGTACTGGAATCTTAGGGCTTTTGGGTGGGTTTCCAACTAATCCCACTGTGGTGACTTTGTTCTCTTGAGACCCTTCCCCTTATTACCGGTTCTCCTTGGAAAGCAATGACACCTATAACTAGAAGGAAGTAGAATTCAGAAATGAAAAAGCACTAATCTCCAAGTTTTGCTTATATGTTCTTTTATAGATTAGCATTACCTATTTATGAGATTGGATTGTAAAATATCCTATAAAAACTAAGAATCTTTGTTATTTGTTTTATAAATTATGCTGTTATATTTCATCAAGTTTGTATCACTTGTTAGAAACAAATACATTTTTTGTCACATTGGATAAAATTATATTAAATAACTTATTTTACCTTTTTCAGTTGTGCTTTTTGGTTTTTCTGAATATATAATAAATGTACATGTGATGGAAGTAAAAGTATATAAAAAGATAGACACAATTAGAGAATTTAAATCACATGAGAAAGTTGTTTTCCCATCAAAATTCATTTCCAGAATAATGTATAAGCACTTATTTGTAGTAGTGTCCTTATTGTTTGTACTTGTATAATTGCATATCTCTCAGGTGTATGTTTAAGTTTGACAATAAGCACTAACATAATACTTTTCAAGGTTGATAACTTAATGAAGATAATGAAGCACCAAATATTTTATTCCTGTGCTAAATTCCATAAAAGCTATTTCTTAAAATCTGTAAAAGCTTATCTCAAACATTATCAAATAAATTAATCTCCACCAGAGGATGCTGCAATTGCATGAAGAAGAGAAAACAATGGGTTCAATGATATCATATCTATCTAATTCAAGTCAGGGAGATTAAAGTGCTTATCCTAGCCAGTGACATCAGTTTATCTTTTGACTTATGATCTGCTTATCTTTTGGAAGAAAGGTTACAGTGAAAAGGACCTAAGAAAATGCAGAGAAAATTTAAGAAATAAAAATAGAAGGCTCTTTCCAACCCAGGGATTAAACCCAAGTGTCCTGCATTGCAGGCAGATTCTTGACCTTCTGAGCCACCAGGGAAGCCCAATAGAAGGCTACCTTTAGTAAAAGTCAACAGACTTCTCTGTTGTTTGTATAATGAACTTAAATAACATAACTGCTTATGTTATTTTGATGCTCTAATAATGTTCAACATTTTCTGCTTCTAAATCCTTAAACAAACTCCCTAGCATTGTTTGTTTAAAAAAGTGCCCCCAGTAATTGAACTGATGACAAATATAGGTAGTATCCCTTTTAAATTGACAATTCAGATATTTTTATGGATGATAGTACCAAAATACACATTATCTTGAGATATCCTTTCCAATTTCCCACTCATTCTTTGGTGATTTCTTTAAGATCTTTATTACTCTCTGAAAGTGTCTTATTTGCTTATGTGTTTATTCTTTGTCCTCTCTTAGTAAAATATGAGTCCCAGGACCCTCATCTTTTTTATCACAGTATCATTGGCTTCAGAATGTGTCTGACACATGGTGGGTGCTCAGCAAATAATTATGGAATTAATAAATTCCATTCTTATTGTGTGGGAATTCTTCAAATTGTAATATGAGCCATTCACAGTTCTATCCCTATTGGGTACTAAGCTGTAAGCAAAATTTAAGGATCAATTTTTAAGTGCCCAGGGGCACAAAAGTCAACAGTATGGGATGCTTTTTGAAACACTAACAAAGTTCTAATGAATTTAAGAAATGTATGACTTTTTTAATTTCAGAAAATTTAAAGTAGTTGTCCATGAAAGTCATATAATAGAACTGATTAAGATATAAAGTTAAAAATTGAAAGGAGAAATAGAAAAGTCCTAATTTAGAAATTTTAGTTAGCAAAATTCCCATAATCAAGCTTGAATTTTAGTCTAAAATTTCTTGTATTCAGGGCAAAGGATAACTGGGTATATACTTCTTAGGTCTTGACAGTTGAACGCATTATCAGTTGGTCTAAAAAGACTGTTTCTTGATATTGAATTCTAAAAGAACCTTTAGCCAGGCTGTCCAACAAAAAAAGAAAGAATATCCAAATGAACAAAATAAGAAATGTAAGAGGAAAATTAGCAACCAATACCGAAGAAATACATAAAAGAATACTATGAACAGTTATGTATCGACAGATTGGATAGGCTATAAGAAATGGACAAGTTTCTGGAAACATAAACCCTGCCAAAATTGAGTCAAGAAGCACTAGTTGGGAAACAAAATCTGTAATTAAAAAAAATTCCTTGAAAACAAAGTCCAGAACTAGATGGCTTCACTGGGGAATTCTACCAAACATACAAAGGATTTATACCTGACCTTCTCAAACTATTCCAAAAAGTTCAAGAGGAGGGAACACTCCCAAATTCACTCTATGAAGCCACCATCACCCTGGTACCAAAACTAGACAAAGACACTACAAAAAAGAAAGTTACAATCTAGTATTTTTGATGAATATAGATGCAAAATTTCTCAACAAAAATGTTAGCAAACCAAATCCAACAACACACAAAAAGGATCATACACCATGATCGAGTTGGATTCATTCCAGGGTCTCAAGGATGGTTCAACATACGCACATTAATCAGTATGATGCACCACACTAACAAAAGGAAAGACAAAACCCACATGATCATCTCAATAGGAAAAGAAGAAGCATTTGACAAAATTCAACATTCGTTCATGACAAAAACTCTTACAGAAGAGGTATAGAGTGAATATACCTCAACATAATAAAAGTCATTTATGCCAACCGCACAGCCAACGTAATACTCAAAACTGAAAAGCTTTCCTTTAAAGGCAGAAACAAGACAGAAATGCCTACTCTTACCCTCTTGCCACTTCTATTCAACCTAGTATTAGAAGTCCTAGGCACAGAAATCAGACAAGAAAAAGAAAGAAAAGGTATCCAAACTGGAAGGTAAGAGGTGGCAGTGGCACTGTTTGCAGATGACATGGTACTCTATAGAGAGAACCCTGAAGTCTCCCCACAAGAACCTTTACAACCAATAAATGAATTCATCAAGGTAGCAGGTTACAATAATAATATACAGAAACTGTGGCATATCTTTACACTGACAATGAAATACCAGACAAAGAAAGCAAAGAACCAATTCCATTTGAAATTAAAAAAACCTAGGAAGAAACTTTGTCAAGGTGGTGAAAGACCTACATACTAAAAACTATCAAACAATGATAAGGGAAACTGAAGGTTATTCAAAGAAATGGAAAGATAGCCATGCTCAATGATTGTATTGTTAAAATGACCATACTTCCCAAAGCTATCTACAGATTTAATGTGATCTCTATCAAAATACCTATGACATTTTTTCACAGAACCAGAACAAATATTCCTAAAATTTATATGGAACCACAAAAGACCCAGAATTGCTGAAGCAATCCTGAGGAAAAAGAACTAAGCTGGAGGCATAACCCTTTCACACTTAATACTACAAAGCTGCAGAGTGAAAACAGTGTGGTAGTGGCCCAAAAACATACATTTAGCTTAATGGAACAGAATAGAGAGCCCAAAAATAAAGTCACGCACTTACAGTCAGTCTGTGACAAAGGAGGCAAGGCTATACAATGGTGAAAAGAAAGTCTGTTCAGTGGTATTGGGCAAGCTAGACAACCACATGTAAATCAGCACTAAGTTCAAACACTCCCTTACACTATACACAAAAATAAAGTCAGAGTGACTTAAGGGCTTAAATACAGTACATGACATCATAAAACTAGAAGAGAACATAGGTAATACATTCTCTGACATAAATCATAGCAATATTTTCTTATGTCAGTGTCCCAAGGCAAAATAAATTAAAAAAAAAAAAAGCAAATGGGACCTAATAAAAATGAAAAGGAAGCAATCTTTGGAAAAGAAATTTGTCAATTTGGCAAAGGAAACAACAAATCAAAAACAACCTACAGAATGGGAAAGATATTTGCAAATGATATGGTAAACAGGGGGTTAATACCCAAAATAGCAAACAGCTCATTCAACTTAATAATCCAAGTAAAATACAGGCAGAAGACCTAAATAGACATCTCTCCAAAGAAGACAGACCAGTGGCCAACAGGCACATGAAAAGATACTCTGCTGCTGCTGCTAAGTCACTTCAGTCGTGTCTGACTCTGTGCAACCCGATAGACAGCAGCCTACCAGGCTCCCCCGTCCCTGGGATTCTCCAGGCAAGAACACCGGAGTGGTTTGCCATTTCCCTCCAATGCATGAAAGTGAAAAGTGAAAGTGAAGTCGCTCAGTCGTGTCTGACCCTCAGCGACCCCATGGACTGCAGCCCTCCAGAGAGAGATGAAAATCAAAACCACAATGAGGCATCACCTTCCATCTGTCAGAATGGCTATCATCAAAAAGTCTGCAAATGATAAAAGCTGGAGAGGGTAGGGAGAAAAGGGAATCATGACTGTTGATGGGAATGTAAATTGGTACAACCACTATGGAAGATAGTATGGAGTTTACTTAAAAACTAAAAGAAGATCCATTGATCTCACTCCTGGGCATATATCCTGTAAAGATTAAAACTCCAGTTCAAAAAGATTCATGCATCCCAGTGTTCATAGCAGCACTATATAAAATAGCCGAAACATGGAAACAACCTAAGTGCCCATCAACAGATAATTGGTTTAAGAAGTGATATAAGTACATATGGTAATACATATATATGTGCTGTATATATGTTAGTACATATATGTGTATTGATCAACATAAAAAAGAATATTGCCATTTACAGTACCATGGATGGACCTAGAGAATATCATCCTAAGTGAAGTAAGTCAGAAAATATGTTTTTCATTTTATTAGCTAATATAATCTTTCCATCCTTCTCCCCTACTCCACTGCTGAGGTTGGTACCATGAGGCTGAATCAGAATTTAGCTCAGAATTTCTGCTTTGAAGTCTGGTACCTTTCTCTCTAGGATTTGCCCATCTTCAAAACCAGATGAGTCCCAGGTGTATCTGCAATGATGACAGATTTGTGTGTTTTTATTTGTGTTTTTTGTTTGTTTACTACTATTTTCTTGTTATTGATCATGGAATAGATTATTTGGGCCTGGACTTTTTTTCTGAAAGAATTGTTATAGTTTGGCCTCAGTCATTAAAGTTGTTCAGTGGCTAAGTCATGTCTCACCGTTTTGTGGCCCTCATGGACTGTAGCCTGCCAGGCTCCTCTGTCCATGGGGTTCTCCGGCAAAAATAGTGAAGTGGGTTGCCATTTCTCTCTCCACAATCATCAAAGACTTGCTTATAATTTCTGCCCATCTGATTTTAAATATCATGTCCAGATAAAGCCTTCCGAATGAGCTGGCTGTAAAACTTAAAATTGTGGCAAGTGGGAGCTACTCTTCATTGTAGTGTGCAGGTTTCTCACTGAGGTATTTTGCTGCCAGAGTACAGGTTCCAGGGCATGCGGGCTTCAGTAGTCATGGAACACAGGCTCAGTAGCTGCAGCAAGTGGGCTCTAGAGCATGGGCTCAGTAGTTGTGATGCACAGGCTTAGGTGCCTTGCAGTATGTGGAATCTTCCTGGACCAGGAATTGAACCTGTGTCCCCTGCATTGGCAGATGGATTTTTATCCACTGTACCACCAGGGAAGTCTTCTATGTAAACCTTCTTCCCATCCTTCCCTGTCCCCTGTCTCCAAGCAATCACTCATCTTCTTTCTGTCACTGTAGACTAGTTTGCATTTTTTAGAGTTTTATGAAAATGAGATCATACAGTATGCAGCCTTTTTTTTTTTTTTTTTTGGCTTTCAGCAGAATTTTAAAATGTAGTCATGTTGTATGTATCAATAGTTTATTTCTCTTTATTGATGAGAGGTTTACATTATATGAATATATTGTAATCTGTTGATGGTCGCTTGAGTTGTTTCTGGTTGGTAGTAGTTTTCTATCGCTGCATAACAAGTTGCTACAATCTAAGCTGCATATAACAACACCCATTTATTAGTTTTTAGTTATGTAGGGTGGAAGTCCAGGCACACCGTGGCCAGATTGATCTGCTTACCGTATTATAAGGCTGAAATCAAGGTGTCAGCCAGGCTGCATTTCTTTCTGGTGGCACTGGGGAAAAAATCCACATCCAAGCTCATTTTGGTTGTTGACTAAATTTAGCTTCTTCTTAGTTGTAGAACCAAGGCCCCCTTTTTCTTGCTGACTTCAGTTAGGGACTGCTCTTAGCTGCTATAGGGTTTCCTCATTCTTTGCCACGTGGCTACCTCCACCTTCTGACCAGGAGCAGGGAACTTTTTATACATGAATCCCGTTCATGCTTCAAATCCCTGACTTTACCAGGCTGACCTCTAGACCCAGATTTAAAGGGCTCAAGACTTTACCAGTCTGACCTCTAGACCCAGGGCTCAAGTGATTAAGTCAGACCCACTCAGATCATCTTCCTATCTTAAATTCAGCTAATTTGGGGTCTTAATAAATCTGTACAATCTTTTCAAAGTAGTACCTAGATTATTCCTTTTAAAATACCTGGGTGAAGGTAGGTGCATGTATACCAGGGGTCAGGAATCTTGGAAAGATATTAGAATTCTAGGCAACACACAGGTTTTGCCTATTACAAATAAAGCTGCTATGAAAATTGTATGGATGTATATTTCTTTTTCTCTTGGGTAAATATATAGAAATAGAATGGCTGAGTCACATGGTAGGCATATGTTTAACTTTTCATGAAACTGTCAAGCTATTTTCCAAAGTGATTGTACCATTGTTCATTCCCATCAACAGAGTACAAGAGTTCTAATTTCTCCGTATTCTTGCCAGACTTTGGTATGGTCAGTCTTTAATTTTAGCTGTCCTGTGATGTATTTGTGAATCCCAATCTCCCAGTTTTGGATGCCAGATCTTAGTTAGTATATGCTTTGCTGAGATTTTCTTCCAGTCTGCGGATTGAATTTTCATTCTATTAGTAGTGTCTTTTGAAGAGTATGTGCTTTAAAATTTGATTTTTAGGACTTTCACGGTGGTCCAGTGGTTAAGAATCCACCTGCCAAAGCAGAGGACACAGGTTTGATCCCTGGTCTGGGAACTAAGATCCCACATACTGGGGCAACTAAACCCATGAGCCACAACTACTGACCCTGTACTCTGCAACACTGAGCACATGGGTCACAACTGCTGAAGTTTGTGCTCCCTACAGACATGCTTCACAACAAGAGAAGCCACAGTAATGAGAAGCCTGCAGACCACAACTAGAGAGTCACCTCTGGTTAATCACAACTAGAGAAAGCCTGCACACGTCAAAAAAGAGCCCGTGGGCCACAGCAAAGACCCAGTGCAGCCAAAAGTAATAAATAATTTTTGAAAAGAAAATAAGATTGATTTGTCCATCTTTTTTTTTTTCTTTAATTTATTTTTGGCTGTGCTGGGTCTTCACTGATGCACAGGCTTTGCTGCATGGGCTTTTCTCTCATTGTGGCAAGCGGGGGTTACTCTAGTTGCAGTGTGTGGGCTTCTCAATATCAAAACAGTAGTCTGTCTTTCAACTCATGAGCAAGGTATGTGTCTCTATTTAGATCATCCTTAATTCCTCTTAGCAATATTTTGTAGTTGCCTATGCACAGGTTTTTCACATCTTTTATCAGATTTGTGCCTAAATATTTCATATTTTTAGGTTTCCCAGGTGGCTCAGTGGTCAAGACCCACCTACCAATGCAGGAGATGCAGATTGGAGTCCTGGGTCAGGAAGATCCCCTGAAGAAGGAAATAGAAACCCACTCCAATATTCTTGCCTGGGCTATCCCATGGACAGAAGAGCCTGGCGGGTTACAGTCCACGGGGTTACAACAGAGTTGGTCACAACTTTTCATACTTTTACACTGTTACAAATGTCAATTTTTGAACATTTCAATTTCCAATAGTTTTTAATAGTATATAGAAAGACGGTTTTCTACTTTTTTAAAAAAATTGTATTTTATTGTGGTAAGAACACTTAACATGACATCTTTCCTCTTAAATTTTTAAGTGTGTAATACAGTACTATTTTCTATAAGCACAATGTTTTACAGCAGATCTCTAGAACTTATCTATCTTGCATAGTTAAGATTTTATGCCCGTTGATTAGCAACTCACATTGCCTTCCTTCCTCCAGCCCCTGGCAACCGCCATTCTGTTCTTTAATTCTACGAGTATGATTGTTTTATATACCGAATATATGTAAGACGAATCACACAGTATTTGTCCCAATATGATTAATTTATTTAACTTAGGCTAATATCCTTCAGGTTTATCCATGTTGTCATATTTTTCAGGATTTCCTTCATTTTAAAGGCTGAATAATATTCCATTGTGTGTGTGTATATATGTATACATATATATGCATATGCTTCATTTTCTTTATCTATTCATATATTGATAGACATTTAGGTTTTATCCAATTTTAGCTATTACTGAGCATTAGAGTACTCATAACCTTTTTGAGATCTTATTTTCATTTCTTCTTGATAAATATCCAAAAATGAGATTGTTGAATCCTATGGCAGTTCTGATTTTAATTTTTTGAGGAATGTGCATTCTGTTTTCCATAGCAGCTGCACCATTTTGCATTTCAAGCAACAGTGCACAAGAACTCCCAATTTCTCTGCGTCCTCTTTTATGTTGTTGTTGAAAACCATTCTAACAAGTGTGAGATTATATCTCATTGTGGTTTTGATTTGCAGATCCCTAATGGTTAGAAACATTGAGCATCTTTTCATATGCCTATTGGCCATTTATGTGTTTTCTTTGGAGAAATGTCTATTCAAGACTTTAGCCCATTTTAAGGTGGGTTCTTAGTTCTTTTGCCACTGAGTTGTAGCTTTTATATTTTGGAAATTAACCTCTTATGGTTTGCAAATATTTTTCCCATTCTCTGTTGCCTTTTCACTCTGTTGTTTTCTTTGCTGTGCAGAACCTTTTTAGTTTGATATAGTGCCATTTGTCAATTTTTGCTTTTGTTATCTATGCTTTTGGTGTCATATTCATGAAATAATTGCCAAGGCTGATGCCATGAAATATTTTTTTCTGTTTTCTTCTAGGAGTTTTACAGTTCCAGAAAACAGTTGATTTTTGAGTATTGTCCTTATATTCTGCAGTCTTATTAAACTCACTTAATTGTTTTACTGGTTTATATAAAATTGTGCAGGATTTTCTACGCATGTGATAATGGTCTCTGTATGCCTTAGTCAATTCAAGCTGTTATAGCATAATACCACAATCTGGATGTATAAACAACAGAATTTTATTTCGGTTGTAGAAGCTGTAAATTTGAGATCAGGGTGCTTAAACGATCAAGTTTTGTGTCTAGTGAGAGCCCTCTTCTGGCTTCTTGCTTTGTCCTCAAATGGTGGAAGGGGCTAGGGAACTCTGTGGGATCTTTTTCTTAAGAGCACTAATCTTATGTAAAGTTTAAAAAATAAAATAAAATAAAATAAAAATAAAAAAAAAAAAAAAAAAAAGAGCACTAATCCCTTCACAAGGCTTCCACTCTCATGACCCAACCAGATCTTGGAGGTCCCGCCACTTAAAACTATCACATTAGGCATTAGGATTTCAACATATGCATTTGAGCAGCACAAAAACATTCAGACCAAAACAATGAGAATATAACACTTATTTTTTCCCTTCTTAATCTAGATGACTTTTTCCTTTTTCATGCCTACTTGCACTGGCTAGAACCTTCATTGCAGTGTTCAATAGAAGTTGTAAGAGTGGACATCCCTTTACTGATTTTAGGAGGAAAGCATTCATTCTTTCACTATTAAGTCTGATTTTTTAAATAAATGACCTTTATCAGCCTGGGGAACCTGATAACGAGGATTGAGACACCCTTCTGCCTAGTTTCTGAGATCTTTAAAAAAAAAAAAAAGAAATCAGGAATAAATCTCAAAAATTTTCATGTCTAATGACATAGATCCTTATTGATCACATGGATTTTCTTTTCTAATTTGTTAATATGGTAAATTGCATTGATTTTTTAAATGTAATCCAACCCTATTTTCTTGGGATAGACTCCACTTGGTCACCTTTTTAATATAATGTTGGATTTAATTTGCTAAAATATTGTTTAGAATTTTCCTTGTTTATAGGTACATTTTACATCTATGTTCAGTTTGTAACTTCCTCTATTTCTCTTTCTCTCTTTTATTCCTAGTTTTTGTATAGCCTCATAGGATGAATCAAAAAGAATTCTCTTCAAATTTTTGAAGCAGTTCTGTAGAATTAGTAATAATTTTTTCCCCTTAAGTGTTTGGTAGAATTTACCAGTGAAGCACCTGGACATGGAGTTCTTCTTTATAAGAATTTTAACTACAATTTCAGTTTCTTGAAAAGATATGTGTCTATCTATGTTATCTGTTTCTTCCTGAGTGAACTTTGAAAACATATCTTTTAAGGAATTTTCTAAGTTGTTAAATTTATTAGTATAAAATTATTCATAATATTGCCTTATTATTCTTTTAATAGCTATAGAATCTGTAGTAATGTCACCCCTCTCGTTTCTGATACTGATAATTTGTGTCTTTTTTCTTATTAGTCAGTCTAGCTAGCTTATCAATTATATAGATGTCAAAGAACCAGCTTTTTGTTTCAGTGATTTTCTCTATTGTTTTTCTGTTTTCTATTCATTGGTTTCCATTTGGTTTTTAAATTTTTTTTTCTGTTTTCTTTGGGCTTAATTTACTTATTTTAGTTTTTAAGAGTGTTTCACATTTTCCCCTAATAATACATTTTTTAGTATTGGTTTTCCCCTACATATTGCTTTATTGGCATCCCACAAATCCTGATATGTTGTGTTTCATTTTATTTGGGTTGAGTGTTCTGTAAATGTCAATTAGATCAATGATGACACTTGGTTTCCAAAGTCTCCTCGGGATCATCTCCATCCCAGCCAAGCTTAAAGGAAGAAAGATTATGGAGAAAGGTATGTGGGAGGTTTTTATGACATCACTTTCATTCAAATTCCATTGATTAGAACTCAGTCACATGGCTTCACCTAATGGTATGGGAAGCTGGGACATGTAATCTAGTTTTTACATGGGAAGAAGAAAATACACTTGGACAAACAGCCAGAAATCTCTTTGTGTTTTCTGGAAGAGCTTGTATAAGATAAGAAATATTTGTATCATGGGTATACAGTAGAAATTATAAAGTTATTGGGGCCTGCTCTTTTCTTTGGGGGAAATTTTGTAACTACTGATTCAATTTAATGGATACATGTTCATTTAGGTTTTCTATTACTTCTTGAGTCATTATTTGTAAGTCACTTTATAGGTATATATAATTTAGTGTAAGTTTTAGAATATACTAGCATAAATTTGTTGAAAGTATTTTATTTTAATCTCTGCTATAACTGTAATTATATTCTTTCTTCATTTTTGAAATTGTTTACTTGTGCCACCTTTTAAAAAATTTAGTTACTAGACATTTCTTAATCTTACTAGTCTTTTCCTAAAATCTTAATTTTTTTCACTAATTTCTGTTCTTTTTTATTTCCTTCCTCTGCATTATTTAGGCTTACTTTTCTGGTCTTTTTCAACTGGTAATTTGAATACTAAGTTCATTATTTTTCACCTTTTTTTTCTAACACAGCATTCAGGGCCATACATTTTCCTGGAATTGGTCGTCAGCTTTGTTGCCGCAAGCATTTATATTTAAGTTCAGTTCAGTCACTCAGTTGTGTCAGACTTTGCGACCCCATGGACTACAGCACACCAGGCTTCCCTGTCCATCACCAACTCCTGGAGCTTACTCAAACTCATGTCCATTGAGTTTGGTGATGCCTTCCAACCATTTCATCCTCTGTCATCCCCTTCTCCTCCTGACTTCAATCTTTCCCAGCATCGGGGTCTTTTCCAGTGGGTCAGTTACTCACATCAGGTAGCCAAAGTACTGGAGCTTCAGCTTTAGCATCAGTCCTTTCAGTGAATATTCAGGACTGTTTTCCTTCAGGATTGACGGATTGGATCTCCTTGCAGTCCAAAGGACTTTCAAGAGTCTTCTCCAACACCACAATTCAAAAGCATCAGTTCTTCAGCACTCAGCTTTCTTTATAGTCCAAATCTCACATCCATACATGACTACTGGAAAAACTATAGCTTGACTAGACAGACCTTTATTGGCAAAGTAATATCTCTGCTTTTTAATATGCTATCTAGGTTGGTCATAACTTTTCTTCCAAGGAGCAAGCACCTTTTAATTTCATGGCTGCAGTCACCATCTGTAGTGATTTTGGAGCCCAAGACAATAAAGTCTGTCAGTGTTTACGTTGTTTCCCCATCTATTTGCTATGAAGTGATGAGACCAGTATTTATATATAATGCTTCATTATTGATTAGTCTTATGTATTTCCAAGTTTCCATTGATTTCTTCTTTAATGCATAGTTATTTACAGTGTGATTTAAAATTTTCCAAATATGGGAACTTTTCTTAGAGTATGTGTTAGGTTACTAATATAAAATTAATTGCATAATTGTCAGAGAGTGTGGTATGTGTAATAATGATTCTATAAAACTTGTTGAGTCTTACTTTATGGTCTGGTATACACACGCTGTTTGAGATGTCTTCTTTACTATGTTAGTAATTCCTTCCAGCATTATCTTGTTTATTCCTTATTCTAATTCTCTGAGACAGATAATATGACTCCTATTTTTCAAATAATAATGTTAAAATCCAATCAGTATAAATAACTCTTCCGAGTTCATAGATCTAGTTAGTTTCTATTCAGTCAGAGCAGCCAACAACCAAAAAAATTGGTGTGATCAGCTTTTTATGCCAGGTGCATATGAAGCTTACTAATAATTTCATTATAAAATTTTAAACCTCAGGATGAAGATTCATTCTTACTTCAGTGACCTTTTATCCCTCACTTGGTGCCTCAAACAATATCTCACATATATGGGTTTTCAATAGGCATTTGTTGAATTGCAGTAAATCTCAGACTGAAATCTGAAACCCTAAAAGAGTATAATAAAGAGGTAATTTGTGAATACTCAAAAAATAAAATTGAACATTCAATTCTGGAATCACTGCAAAATATAATTTGAAAATACTCCCGGCACAAAGGTATAGTAATTCTAATTAAAGATATTAGGCATAGATACAGATATGTTACATCTACATCTGATGTCTGTATGTATCTATGCTCTTTATATATCTATGTATAGCCCTATTTAGATATGTGAAAGGATACAGCTAGATCTTTCTCTGGAAGGATAGATGGACTGAGGAAGTTGAGGAAGAGGGACCTGTAAAGGCAATAAAATTATAAACAAAGAAAAGGGAAGAAAACCAAGTGAATTTAGGTTACTTATGCCCAGGTAAAAGAGTGAGAATGGTCAATAGTGACGTTTCAATTTTGTGTTCATGAAGTTATTAATGACCTTGGAAATAGAACTTGTGAAGTAGAAATTCTCATTTTAAGAGTTTTGGCTGAAAATGGTTAAAAAAAAAAAAGGATCAATTGTAAGCTATAGCTTAATGTTCATTGAGAGTTTTGTTTACCGTAAGATGAAAGAATCATACCCTAGTTTAAGATAATATCTGGAAATTTATCTCTTACTCAATCTGTAAAATTCAGCTCTGGTGTTCCCTTAGAAACTGTTCCAGCACTTGGTCAAACTGCCTCTGTTGTCTTCTTGTTGTTCAGTCGCTCAGTCGTGTCTGACTCTTTGCTGCCCCATGGACTGCAACACGCCAGGCTTCCCTGTCCTTCACCATCTCCCAGAGCTTGCTCAAACTCATGTCCACTGAACTGGTGATACCATCCAACCATCTCGTCCTCTGTTGTCCCCTTCTCCTCCTGCCTTCAGTCTTTCATAGCATCAGGGCCTTTTCTAATGAGTGAACTCTTCATATCAGGTGGCCAAAGCATTGGAGCTTCAGTTTCATTATCAGTCATCCCAATGAATAGTCAAGGTTGATTTCCTTTAGGATTGACTGGTTTGATCTCCTTGCAGTCTAAGGGATTCCAAAGAGTCTTCTCCAATACCACAATTTGAAAGCATCAATTCTTTGGCACTCAGCCTTCTTTATGGTCTAACTCTCACATCCATACATGACTACTGGAAAAACCATAGCTCTGACTAGACGGGCTTTTGTCGGCAAAGTAATGTCTATGTTTTTTCAATATGCTGTCTAGGATGGTCATAGCTTTTCTTCCAGGGAGCAAGCATCTTTCAGTTTCACGGCTGCAGTCACCATCTGCAGTGATTTTGGAGCCCAAGAAAATAAAGTCTGTCACTGTTTACAATGTTTCCCCATTGATTTACCATGAAATGATGGGACCAGATGCCATGATCTTCGTTTTTTGAATGTTGAGTTTTAAGCCAGCTTTTTCACTCTCCTTTTTCACCTTCCTCTTCACTTTCTGCCATAAGGGTGGTGTCATTTGCATATTGGAGGTTACTGATATTTCTCTTGGCAATCTTGATTCCAGCTTGTGCTTCATCCAGCCTGGCTTTCACATGATATTGTGCTGTCAAGATGTTACTATCATAACAATTAGAATATTATAATGAATATTCTATTTAAATGTTGTACCCTTCTGATTTTAAAGTCTATGACCATGTGTTACTTATCTTTGAATCGCCAGTTCTTGTCAAGGACTTGAAAATGGAAAGTTTTCAAAGCATGTTTTATGAGACTATGTAACTTTTAAAAATTTTTTCTCTTATCTTTTTATAGATCTTTCTGTATCTGTATTTTGTATTTATTTCTTCCACTATAATGCCTATAATACCTTTTAATTGCACTTATTCTTTTTCACATATATGACCTTCCTACTAAACAACATACCTAAGGACTTCCCTGGTCATCCAGTGGTTAAGACTTCATGCTTCCACTTCAGGGTACATGGGTTCAGGCCCTGGTCAGGAAACTAAGATCCTGCATGCCGCTTGGCACAACCAAAATAAGAAAAAAAAAATCCCACATACCCATATTACAATTTTTGTACTAGCATCTAGCACAGTGCCTATCATTTATTCATTGAATAGTCAATCATCTATGAGTAACCAGCCATTATTCTAAACTCATAGAATACCAGTGAAAAAGACTTATCTTCAGTTGAAGACAGACATTAGACAGTAAACTAATAAATAAAGAACCTCCAAGTCATACTTTATCTGTAAAACAATCTGTAAAATGATAAGTCTTGATTCTGTTATTCTTAAAATCCCCTCTTGCTTTGGAGATTTAGTCAATATATAGTTTTAAGAAACACCATATGTAAAGGTTGAAGAAACAAGGTGATGTAATAAAGTGACTGTTGAATGTGAGGAGTCATTAGATAGCATACTTAAAGGACAGAGTCAAGAAGTAAAATTACAACCTTTACATATGGTGTTTCTTAAAACTATATATTGACTAAATCTCCAAAGCAAGAGGGGATTTTAAGAATAACAGAATCAAGACTTATCATTTTACAGATTGTTTTACAGATAAAGTGTGACTTGGAGGTATTAGAAAATATGTAATTTGTCTTTCTGTTGGTAAATTGATTTGGGGAACTTTTATATTCTTTATACCTCATTGGAATTCCTCTTGAGATGTAAATGGCCCATTGACACCAAGGACTAGAATGGTGTTTTACTAATTACAAAAATGATAAAAAGGAAGGCAGAGATCTTCAGTAGGAGAAAGCTACTACGTAGATTATAAAACAGTGATAACAATAGAGAAAGTGCTACAAGGAGACTTGTACTATCTAAGTAAAGGAATCAAGAATCTTATATGAAGATTAAAAATTTTGTTCCTGATTTTTCTAAGATACTCATGGTAGAAAATCTAAATGTACAGAAAAGTCTGGAGTAGAAAATTATAACTAAGCCCTTACCACAGAAGTAGCCAGTATTAGCCAGTATTGATTATTTTCCTTATACGAGTATGTTTCTCCCTTTTTCCTCTCCTTTTTTTTTTTACAAAATTGAGGTCATTGTTTATATTTTTTACATTTGAGATAACCAGAAAGGTAAAAAGAAAGGCACAAAGAATAACAAACATTTTCATGCAATTTTCTACTAAATAAAAATTTTTTGGTTATGTAAACTTCAAATTTTTAATCTTTTAAGGAAATCTACAGATAAAGCCTTAAGTTTATATTCAATCCACAGTCCCATTCCTATCATCTCCTCTCCAGATGCAATTAATATGGTGTATTTTAATATTTATATCACACTTTTAAAAAAAGTATTATTGATGTTTTCTTTTAACGTACATAAATGGAATCCATATGATTATTACAAATGAATATAAATTTATGGAAATTGCCTTATTCACTGAACACTAGGTTTTCCAGTTCTGCTCATGCTGATACATATGTATCTAGTTTATTCATAGGTGTTAAGCTTGAGTTTTCACTGAACACACCTATGTAATCAGCACCTAGTTCAAGAAACAGAACGTTAATTACTAGCATTCCTGAGCTCCTTCTGATGTCTGTCTTTGCCTCTTTTGCTCAACATTATTTATGAAATTATCCACTTTGTTCTGCATAGTTGTAGTCTACTCTTTCCCATTGGTATATATTTTGTTTCCTTAAATCAATTAAACTTTTAAAATTTATCCATTAACTATTGATGGGCCTTTGCGTAGTTTCCAGTTTGTGTCTCTGTCAACATACAGACACAAAAGTGATGCTGTCAACATTCTAGTATATAATTTTGTGAAAATATATATGTACTTCAGTTTGGTATGTGTCTGAGATTTGCTGCGTCATAGGGTATGTATGCTGCCAAGTCGCTTCAGTCGTGTCCAATTCTGTGCGACCCCATAGATGGAAGCCCACCAGGCTCCCCCGTCCCTGGGATTCTCCAGGCAAGAACACTGGAGTGGGTTGCCATTGCCTTCTCCAATGCATGAAAATGAAAAGTCAAAGTGAAGTCGCTCAGTCGTGACCGACTCTTAGGGACCTCATGGACTGCAGCCTATCAGGCTCCTCCGTCCATGGGATTTTACAGGCAAGAGTACT
The DNA here is from genome assembly GCF_029407905.1 of Bubalus kerabau. Lineage (NCBI taxonomy): Eukaryota > Metazoa > Chordata > Mammalia > Artiodactyla > Bovidae > Bubalus > Bubalus kerabau. Next base: position 95,699,392 of record NC_073629.1, on the reverse strand, counting down.
GGAGTGGGGTGCCATTGCCTTCTCCTAGGGTATGTATATGTTCAGCTTTATTTTTTTTTAATTTTATTTAATTTTTAAACTTCACATAATTGTATTAGTTTTGCCAAATATCAAAATGAATCCGACACAGGTATACATGTGTTCCCCATCCTGAACCCTCCTCCCTCCTCCCTCCCCATTCCATCCCTCTGGGTCGTCCCAGTGCACCAGCCCCAAGCATCCAGTATCGTGCATCGAACCTGGACTGGCAACTCGTTTCATACATGATATTTTACATGTTTCAATGCCATTCTCCCAAATCTTCCCACCCTCTCCCTCTCCCACAGAGTCCATAAGACTGTTCTATACATCAGTGTCTCTTTTGCTGTCTCGTACACAGGGTTATTGTTACCATCTTTCTAAATTCCATATATATGCATTAGTATACTGTATTGGTGTTTTTCTTTCTGGCTTTCTTCACTCTGTATAATAGGCTCCAGTTTCATCCACCTCATTAGAACTGATTCAAATGTATTCTTTTTAATGGCTGAGTAATACTCCATTGTGTATATGTACCACAGCTTTCTTATCCATTCATCTGCTGATGGACATCTAGGTTGCTTCCATGTCCTGACTATTATAAACATTGCTGCGATGATATGTTCAGCTTTAATAATAGTGACATGAACACTTTTCCAAAGCATTATATAAAATTATGCTCCCACCAACAGTGAATGAGAATTCAGGTTACTCTGACTCCTTGACAACATTTGATATTTTCTCTTTTTCATTTTAGGCATCAAGTTGTCATATTAACTCACTGTGGTTTAATTTGCACTTCTGTGATTATTAGTGAAGTTTTCATATATTTATTGCTCATTTAGATATTCTCTTTTATTATACACTTCAATATTTAGTATTCATACTTAACTGTTTTTCTAATAAAATCTAAAGATATTCATTGCCTCTGTTAGATAAGGAAGGACCTTAGCAATTTTTTAAATTACTATTGTTCCCTTGCTTATTGATTGTATGCCTTTGAGCAAGTTACTTAACCTCATTTTTGCCTCATCTGTTTCCTCATCTCCAAAGTGGGGACATAGAGCTGTTGTGAGAATTAAATGAGCTAATACAAACACTTTGAGTAGTGCCAAATACTGTTATATAGTATTTGCTCTATAAGTAATATGTTGTTATTACTGTTGTTATTCATGAAGGGGGATATAGCAAGGGAACAGAATAGAAAGTCCAGAAATAGACTGACACTAATATAGCTAATTGATTTTTTTCAAGTGTACAACAAAAACTCTATGAAGAAAGCATAGTCTTCAACAAATGATGTTGAAACCACTGGATATGCGTATGCAAAAAAAAAAAGACCTTGACGCCTATCTCACTCCTTATGCAAAAATTAATTCAAAATGAATCAGAAATTAAATGTAAAACATAAAACTGAAAATATTTTATAGGAAAACATAGAAGAAAAACTTTGTTACCTGGATTAGATATTGTGTTTTTAGAGAAGGACCCATAGCACAAGTCATTAAAAAAAATTGATAAATTGGTTTCACTAAAATTTAAGTTTTGCTTTGTGAAAGACACTATTAAGAGAATTGAAAAGACAGTCTGCAGCTGGGAGAAAATATTTGCAAACCACACATCTGACCAAGAACTTGTATCCAAACTACATAAAGAATTTAAAAAATCTGCCAAGATTTGAACAAACACTTCACTAAAGAAGATATGAATGACAAATAAGCATGTGGAAGGATGCTCAGCATAACTGACTAAGGAAATGCAAATTAAAACCACAGTAGGATACCACTGTGTATCTATTAGAATGGCTAAATGAAACTGACAATACCAAGTGGTTGCAATGTTACAGAGCATGTGAAATTGTTGTATAACACGGTAGGAAAGCAGAGCAGAATGGCCACTTTGGAAAGCAGTTTCGTAGTTTCTTATAAATTTGAATATATACTTGCTACTGAATTCAAAATTTATGTTCAAACAAGCACCTGTATGCAAGTATACAGTATGCCTTATTCCTAACAACCCTGAACTGGAAACAACCAGATGTCTCTCTTCTGGGAAATAAACTGTGGTCCATCTATAAAATGGAATGTTCAGTCTCTCAGTCATGTCCAACTCCTTGCGACCCTATGAATTGCAGCACACCAGGCCTCCCTTTCCATCACCAACTCCCGGAGTTCACTCAGACTCATGTCTATCGAGTCGGAGATGCCATCCAGCCATCTCATCCTCTGTCATACCCTTCTTCTCCCGCCCCCAATCCCTCTCAGCATCACAGTCTTTTCCAATGATTCAACTCTTTGCATGAGGTGGCCGAAGTACTGGAGTTTCAGCTTTAGCATCATTCCTTCCAAAGAACACCCTGATGGTAGAGAGTGAAGAGGAACTGAAAAGCCTCTTGATGAAAGTGAAAGAGGAGAGTGAAAAAGTTGGCTTAAAGCTCAACATTCAGAAAATGAAGATCATAGCATCTGGTCCCATCACTTCATGGGAAATAGATGGGGAAACAGTGTCAGACTTTATTTTTGGGGGCTCCAAAATCACTGCAGATGGTGATTGCAGCCATGAAATTAAAAGACGCTTACTCCTTGGAAGGAAAGTTATGACCAACCTAGATAGCATATTCAAAAGCAGAGACATTACCTTGCCAACAAAGGTCCGTCTAGTCAAGGCTATGGTTTTTCCAGTGATCATGTATGGATGTGAAAGTTGGACTGTGAAGAAAGCTAAGTGCCAAAGAATTGATGCTTTTGAACTGTGGTATTGGAGATTCTTGAGAGTCCTTTGGACTGCAAGGAGATCCAACCAGTCCATTCTAAAGGAGATCAGTCCTGGGTGTTCTTTGGAAGGAATGATGCTAAAATGGGATGTTAGTCAGAAATAAAAAGAAACTACTGATACATGCAACAACACGGATGAATCTTGAATGCACTGGTGGTAGTTTAGTTCCTAGGTCATATTCCACTCTTGAGAGACCATGGACTGTAGCCCACTACGCTCCTCTGTGCATAGTATTTTCTAGGCAAAAGCACTGGAGTGGGTTGTCATTTCCCTCTCCAGGGTATCTTCCCCATCCAGGAATGGAACACTGGTCTCCTGGATAGTAGGCAGATTTTTTACCGTCTAAGCTACATGGAAGCCCCCTCGAGTACATTATGCTAAGTTTAAAAAGCTAGACTATTTCAATTTATATGAAATTCTGGAAAAGGCAAAAGTATAACGATAGAGAATGGGGATGGAAAATAATCAGTAGTTGCCAGCAGTTTGTTCTTGACCTCTTAAGAGGATGTTCAAGGAAATATTTTCGGGTGATAGAAGTTTTCTGTAACTGGGTTGTGATGGTGATTAAACACTTTTTATATTTGTCAAAACTTACAGAATTGCATACACACAGTGAATTTTACTATGTGTAAATTGAAAAAAATTTTAGAAGAAACCTTCTTAAGCTGTATCTCTGAATATTGCTTCCCTTCTACTTCTTTATTTTCTCTTTGGGGACCCCTGTTAATTTTTTGTTTTTTATTGAAGGATAATTGCTTTAAAGAATTTTGCTGTTTTCTGTCATACCTCAACATGAATGAGCCATAGGTATACATATATCCCCTCCCTTTTGAAACTCCTTCCCACCTCCCTCCCCATCCCACCATTCTAGGTTGATACAGAGCCCCTGTTTGAGTTTCTTGAGCCATATAGCAAATTCCCATTGGGTATCTATTTTACATATGGTAATGTAAGTTTCTATGTTACTCTTTCCAAGTTTTATGCTATATGTTCTTCATCTTTTCTGTCTCATAATTTATCATATTTTTCACTTTTTTAATGTAATTGGATGGACTCTCAGTATTACCTTTCATTTAATTAATTCTTTGTGTTTAAAGAAGAGTTAAATCCATCTTAAAATGTTTAATTTTATAATTTCCATGATTCTTCCTTGGTCCTTTTTTGAGTTAGTCATTCACTCTGCCAGAAGACGACTTGGTCTAGTTATTCTCTTATTGATTTTCTTTGCTTCTTCTAGTTAATTCCTCTTCCAGATCTCAGAGCTTAGATGCCTGTGGTTGAAGCTACTAATTATTTCTCTGTATAGCTTTTCTTCTTTTGTCCATAAAAATATTTATCTTATATTTGAGAATAACTGTATCTTTTAAGTTTTTTTTTAAATATCGGTTTTATCTACTTGCTTTTATCATTTAATACTATCTGATATTTCCTTATACCACTATACCTATAATTCTCAACTGAGGGTAACTCTGCCCCTCAGAATACATTTGATAATACCTGGAGATATCTTTGGCACAATGCACACAACAGTCCCTCAGACAAAGTATCTGATCCAAAGTATCTATACTTTTTTCATATATAACACCATCATAATTTAATTGACTCCCTATATGGGTATTGTGGAGAAGGCAATGGCACCCCACTCCAGTACTCTTGCCTGGAAAATCTCATGGGCGGAGGAGCCTGGTAGGCTGCAGTCCATGGGGTCGCTAAGAGTCAGGAACGACTGAGCGACTTCACTTTCACTTTTCACTTTCATACATTGGAAAAGGAAATGGCAACCCACTTCAGTATTCTTGCCTGGAGAGTCCCAGGGACAGAGGAGCCTAGTGGGCTGCTGTCTATGGGGTCACACAGAGTCGGACACGACTGAAGCAACTTAGCATATGGGTACTGGGTTTTTTTTCGCAATATTATATCACTTTGATAAATAGTACTATATAACTTTTTTACACCATTAAGTAATCCCCAAATATAGATATTTCTGAATCCAAAGAAAACTAAGGTTTGAGAGGCACTATCTAGGAAGTTGAAAATTACTTAGAAAACAAGTCTTTATCATGTTGTTCCCATAGTGGAACTTATAATATACGTTCACACATAAAGATCTTCTATTAGTTTTACTTTTAAACTCCTTCCCCCCACCCCAAATATACTCCTAAGTTGTCTTGCATGCGTGCATGCTCAGTCACTTCAGTCGTGTCCAACTCTTTTTGACTGTAGTCTGCAAGGCTCCTCTGTCCATAGGACTCTCCAGGCAATAATATAGGAGTGAGTTGCCATGCTCTCCTTCAGTAAGTTGTCTTAAGGTCCTTCAAATTCTATACAGCCTTCCTTGCTTTATGCTTACATAGCAGATTTCAGAATCTTAATGAATGCTTTACCAACCTAACTGTAAATATATCATGCTTTCTTTAGTCTTAATTCTTTTTAACAAGACCAGTATTAAGATGTTTGGTATCAGGGATATGATAATAGATAAGAACAGAGGACTGCCTTTAATTTGCTGCTTGACCTAACTTCTCTTGCTTCTCTCACGTGGTCTTCAGTTTTATCATATGTAAAATGAAAGAGTTATATCATCTAATTCCCATAGGCTTTTCCACTTATAAATCAGTGATATGTTATTATTTACATTGCTTTTATTTGCCTTTTGGCTATGACCCTTTACTGGGATAGAGATAAAATGTTTAAAGATTTCTAAGATCTTGAAAAATTCCTCATATTTGGCCTTTACTATCCTTATCTCCCTCCTGGTAGTGATTGATAATAAAAATCTTAAAATGGAAATTGTCTTATGTTGGAGAACTACAAAGAATGGTGCTGGAAAAATAGCATAAAAACTCACAGCTGGATTGGAAAGGGAAAAAACTAGATAAGAAAAAAGGGGGTAATAGTTGTATAAAACAGCAACAACAACCTAGGTCTCAAATTTTAGCAGGGTCAAAGAAATGTGCCCTAGGGCCTAATCTTCATTAGCCCCCATGTAATTCTCAAACTCAGGATCTTGAAATTTATTAGAATTACACAGGACCAGAATTCAGGTCCCCCAACCTTCTAGTTAATATCTTAAACACTACACTATGTAATACCATTTGAAATACTATGGCATTTAATTTTACATAGAGAATGAAGATACATGCATGAAATAATCTTTTATAATTTATTTGTATAGGTTTTTTTAACCACTTAACCTATTTTCTGGCTGCTGGTGCTGTTACTTTGGGAATTGGTTTCTTTGCTTTGGCATCAGCCTTGTGGTTCCTGATTTGCAAACGAAGGTAAGATTTATTAGAGCATTTAACTTTTCTCTTTTAAAAATTTGATGAAAGATTTTCTCAAATGATATTAAACTTAAATAACTATAATGGTATTTTATAATTTGACTGGGGAGAAAACTACTTGTTTAAAGTAGCCTGAGCAGATAAGTCCTAGTAGTATAATAGTCCGAGTAATATAGTAGCAATCCTCATGCATGAAAATTTTAAGGAATAATGAGATGTGTTTTATTCTGTAGAAGACATGGGTTTGAATTATAATAAAAGGCTAGAAAATTTTTTTAATTTTTGATTACTAATTTAGAGATTAAAAAAGTTACTGAAAGAAAAAGACTCTCTTCCTTTAGGAGATAATTTAAGAAAAGAGCTGACAGAATGCTCTGGTATGGTCTAAGTGTAGTCTTTTTCCAGAGATGGAAATAAGAAACTTGATACCTCAGTTCCTTTCACCCCTAAAATTTGGTGTTTTTCATTATTTAATTGGTTTGGTATTTGCTTTGGCTCATGTTAAAAAATGCAATTTAATCTTCCCACACACTCTTCCAGTATTTCCTATTTCAGCAAATGAATATATACTGTCTACTCACTTGCATAAATCAGAAAACCAGAAATTATTCACTAATCCATTCTTTCAACAAATATTTATTGGGTGCCTGCCATTGTTCAGGGTACTAAAGATACAGTTGTGAACAAGTCAGATAAGGTTCTTATTTCATAGACTTGCACTGCCACTGAGAGGAAACAAATTAACAAAGTGGTGGGGAGAATGTCTCTTCCAGTGAGTAATATTTAATCTGAGATTTGGCTTAAAAAAGGAGCCAGACATGTGATAACCCTGTGCAAGAGCTTTTCCTTGCTAATGGGATAATAAGTACTGGGATTTCAAGTGGGAATGATCTTGGTATTGTTCAGTAAATAGAAAGTGTGAATAGATCAAGTGAGAGGGAAATAATGATGACATTAAAGAGGTAGATAGGGGTCAAATTACAAGAGTTTGTAGGCAAGAACATGAAATTTAGGTTTTATTATTTCTGCCATCAGAAGGTTTTAAGCAAGAGAATGGCATTATTATCATTATCACAGCTAAAATCAGATGTCTACTATATACTATTCTAAGTGCTTTATATGTTCTTATCTCATTTAGACTTCATAGCAGCCCCATGAAGTTTCAGTAATATTACCCCCACTTTAAAGACTACAGTGCCACCTATAGATGATTTACATTTTAATAACACTTAAAAATTTGAGATACAGATTTTAAATATATAATGAGGAATTTCAACAAATATATTCCCATGTAATCACAACCCCATTGAAGACACAGAACTTTTCCATCATCCTGTAAGGATCTCTAATCCTCTTTTCCAAGAGTTATTCCCCACTTCCCACCCAGAAGCAGTCATTTTTCTGGTTTTTATCACCATAGATAAACTTTACCCATTTTGAACTTTGTATAAATGGACTTTTTACGTTTGTTTTTTTCACTTAGCATAATATTTTTTAGATTAATTTATGCTGTTGAGTTTATCTTTTCATTCTTTTCATTGTATAAATATATCTCAGTTTGCTTTTCCATTTTTCAGTTAATGGACATTTAGGTCATTTCCAATTTTTAGCTCTTAGGAATATGGCTGCTATGAACATTCTTCTATAAATCTTTTTGTACACGTGTTTTTAACTTCTCTTGGGTAAATACCTAAGAGTAGAGTTGCTGGATCATGTGATTAGCTTTATAAGAAACTGCTAACCAGTTCTCCAAGGTGGAATTACACTCCCATTCAGCAAGGTATGAGAGTTTTAATTCATATTTTTAAAAGATTTTTCTTACCTCTCTCTGACTTCTATATTTTAATGGAGTAAGAATAAAATCTGAGAGGCAAGTTAGGAGGCTATTGCACAGTCCAGATTAAGGATGACAGTGTCTTAGACTAATATGGAAACAGAGGATATGAAAAAAAAGAAGGAGTTGGATTTGGGATAATTTTACAGGTAAAGTTAGGAGGTCTTGTTGATGGATTGGATGACGCAAGGAACGAAAAGTGAAATGGCAGAGATAATGCTAACACCTACATTTTTACCATGAGTTAATCATGCCATTTACTGAGATGAAGAGGTAATGAGGGAGACAAATTGAGGGAATGGTGATAAACTAGGAGTTGTATTTTGGATGTAAATTTGAAAGCCTATGAGACATTGAGGTTAAAATGTTAAATAGACAGTTGAATATACATGTATGAACTTCAGGAGAGAAGTCAGGGTTAAAGACTTAGGTTATCAATGTATGGAGGGTATCTACAGTCATACAACTGGATGAGACTAAGCAGGGAGTGATTTTTGAAAGAGAAGACTGTATGACTATTCTCTTCAGCTCACCAACATTTAGAAAGCTAGAAAAAGAGCAAGAAGAATCAACAACATCTGAAAAGGAAAAGCAGAAAAGTGTGTGGTATCAAGGAAGTCAAAATTAGAAAATGTTTTAAGAAAGAGGTGATGACCAGTTATGTTAAAGGTACTTAAGAAGTTGAGAAAAATGAGGATAGAGAAATAATTTTTGGATTTAGCAGTATAGAAGTTACTGGTAGCCTTGAATAGTTTTGGTAGAGTGATGGGTTCAGAAACATACTTCTGAGTAACCAGGAGGTGAGAAAATTGAAACAAATGCATACATTCTTTTAAGAAGCATTTTTTTTGGCAGTGGTGTGTAGAGGAGTTGCTAAAAGGGGCAGAAAGTGGAAGAAAATGTGAGGTCAGGAAGAATTTTTTTTAAACATCTATTTTAAGAAATTATTTATCTTTGGTTGCACAGGGTCCTTGTTGCTGTGCTTGAGCCTTTCTCTAGTTGCCACTCCTGTTGCAGAGCACAGGCTCTAGGCACACATGCTTCAGTAGTTGCAGCTTATGAGCTCTAGAGCCTGGACTCAATAGCTGCGGTGCACGGGCTTAGTGGCTCTGCAGCATGTGGAATCTTCCCAGACCAGGGATCGAACCCATGTCCCCTGAATTGGCAGGTGGATTCCTATGCACTGTCCCACCAGAGAAGTCCAAGGAAGGATTGTTTTGTTCTTCCTCGAAACATGGAAGGCATGTATGATATCTCCTCCTCTCTTTCGCACCCCTACTAAACTTGAACCATCACCATGTTCTATTTATTTTACCTCATAAATTGCTCAGATCTATCCATTTCTCTCCAGTACCTTTGCCACCACCTAATCCCCCACATAGACTCTTGCAGTAGGAGTTATAACTGACCTTTACCTGACCGTTACCTTCACTACTGACATCATTTAATCTCTTCTCCACACTTCAGCCAGATATTTTCCAAATGCAGATCTGATCAAGTCACCCTGCTTCCACCCCATTCCCACTGTGAAGGACATTCCAGTGATTTTAGGATAAAGAGAAAACAATATGACTTTTAAGGCCCTACATGGTCTCCCCATGCATATTCTCAAATTTCATTTCCCACTTTCCCTCTTGCTTTCTGTACTTCTGCTACACTGTCCTATGTGGCCACTACGTCTTTGTACTTGATATTCTCTCTGACTAGAATGTTCTTACTCCTACATCTCCCCTCCTCCACTCATTCTATCTAATAAGTGCTCCCATTTCTTCAGATGCCTAATCCAATCATTTCTTCCTCAGAAAAGCCTTCCCTGACCTTTCCAATCAGGTTAATTCCCTTTCTTATATATACACAGAGTAGCAGGTAGTTTTCCTTGATAATACTTTCCATAGTTGTAAGCTTTTCATTTTCTTGTGTTTGTTTTATTACTATCGGTCTTCATTGCTAGTGTTTAAGCTCCATGAGCACAGTGACAGTTCCATGAGGGTAGGGGCTGTGCTTTTTCTCCCCTGCCACTGTATATAACACCCAGCATAATGCCTGGCACATAGTAAGTACTCAGTATATATTTGCTAAGTAAATTGAATTCAATAAGTGAATGGATTTTAATTGTTAATACTGTATTAAGTAACATAATATGATCTCTTGAATTAATTTGGAAAATTTCTAGTACCTCAGAAAAAAGAAATGGAAAAATATTTTTAATTAAGTCTAGACTTACTATTATAAACTATAATATATACTTAACTGTCTTCAATCAGCTGGAGTTTTACTTGCTATTTCATTATTTTAGAAATAATGTGGCTGCATGCATAAAGATTCCACGTATTCTTCCCTTGTAAGTCATTAGTTTCAATTCAGTTTCCTTCTACTTACTTTTGCCAGTTCAGTTCAGTTTAGTAACTCAGTCGTGTCTGACTCTTTGCAACCCCATGAATCGCAGCACGCCAGGCCTCCCTGTCCATCACCAACTCCCGGAGTTCACCCAAACACATGTCCATCGAGTCGGTGATGGCATCCAACCATGTCATCCTCTGTCGTCCCCTTCTCCTCTTGCCCCCAATCCCTCCCAGCATCAGAGTCTTTTCCAATGAGTCAACTCTTCACATGAGGTGGCCCAAAGTATTGGAGTTTCAGCCTCAGCATCAGTCCTTCCAATGAACTTCCAGGACTGATCTCCTTTAGAATGGACCAGTTGGATCTCCTTGCAGTCCAAGGGACTCTCAAGAGTCTTCAACACCACAGTTCAAAAGCATCAATTCTTTGGTGCTCAGCTTTCTTCACAGTCCAACTTTCACATCCATACATGACCACTGGAGAAACCATAGCCTTGACTAGATGGACCTTTGTTAGCAAAGTAATGTCTCTGATTTTTAATATGCTGTCTAGGTTGGTCATAACTTTCCTTCCAAGGAGTAAGCGTCTTTTAATTTCATGGCTGCAATCACCATCTGCAGTGATTTTGGAGCCCAAAAAAATAAAGTCTGACACTGTTTCTACTGTTTCCCCATCTATTGCAGATATTATTAAATATAAAAATGGCCAATGAGTTCCATTCATTTAATTTCCTATGCCATTAAAGGCAGATCTATGAAAAGCCTAACTGACATTAAAGTTGATTATCTCACAGCCAGAGAGAGAAGATTATCAAAAACTAATGGTTGATCTTCAAACTGGAAGTATTAACCCTGTGAGGAGGTAGCTTAATTTACATTCTATGAACAAAATAGGTGTTGTGAAATCAGTAACATATGAGAAGAGAATATATAAGTTGATTTGCACTTTTGAAAGTAAATATGTAATAATATATTCTGATTTTAAACCATTTATGTAGGACTGTTAGAAACAATGATTTTGTTTTATAATACATGTTTAGTAATGTTCTCTATAAAATATTTTTCAGAGAAATATTTCAAGACTCTAAATTTAAAGCAGTTGATGAGAAATGCAGACAAAGACCATCAAAGGCGAAGATTAAATCTCATCCTCAGTGTGTTTTTATTTCTCGTAATTTTCATACTGGAAGATTCCAATCACAGGTAGTGCATAATATTTTATAGCAATCTTGTCAAATAATTTCTTGTGACACCATGTCATTAGCATTGTTGTCTTTATTTTAATTATCCACTATTGTTTTTAAATTTGAGGGAAAGTAACATGGAGCTAAATTTAAATTACCCAAACTAGTTAGGGTTTACTTTATAGAAAATTGAAAGGCTGAGTGAAAATGTCTCCTGTGGTTGTTTCCCTATATCTCTAGCCTGAGAACCTGTATTCCCCATATTGCAGTTGTTATAGGCTTGAAGATAAATGGCATAAGAAAAGCAAAGCGAAATTGCCAAGCCTATGAAAAGAAAGAAATTTGGAGATAAGAGGATACTCAGATAACCAAAAATCTAATCAAACCAACTAATTGAAATTAAATACAGTTTAACAAGAATTTATTAAGGCTTCATTACATTCTGAGCTCTTGGCCCTCCCTATGGTAAGATATGAACCCTACCTTCAAAGTGCTAGTGTAGTACAAGTGGAAAAGACGGATACATAATTAACTTTCTGTTATATGGCATCAAAATAGTGTTGTATGGACAAAGAAAAACAAGGGAGACACCAGTAGAAATTTAAAACTATGATATAGCTAAACAATGTTTTATTAATGTTTTTGGATTCCATGTCTAATATATTCTTCCTTTTTCTGTTATATTTCTGAGCCTCATCCAGATTGGTGCATATACTGATTATTCATTTTTTTATTATGTGTTCTGTTATACAAATATGTGGTTTATGTTATAAACATTTAATTGTTTTCAGCTGTTTTTTTTTTTTTTTTTTGGAAATTTCCATGGTGAATGTACCTAACATTGGAATCACTGACTCATGGGATTTGTGCATGTTTTATATTATTAGATAAATTCAAGTTATTTTCCAAAGCAGTTCTGTCAACATGTATTCCCCTAAGGCGTACAAAATTGCTAGGATTGCTCCATATCAACAAAAATATCAACTGATATTTTTACACTTCTAAGTTTTTAACAATCTGATGGATGTGTAATTGTATCTCACTATAGCTTTCTCTTAGTAGACTTTATTTTTCCAAGAGGTTTTAGGCTCACAACAAAACTAAGGAGAAAGTATAGCACTCGTATACTCCTTACCCCTACACAAGTACAGCTTCCTCTACTATCAACAATCCTGTGCCAGAGTGGTACAGGTGTTACTACTGGTGAATCTACATTGAAACATCATCACCCAGAGTCCATTGTCTGTTAGGATTCACTCTTGAATCCTACATTCTATGGATTTTGACATGTATGTACAGACAGAAACACACACACACACAGACAGAAAAATAGGGACAGACGGAGAGAGATATGTGGGCAACATTATATTAATAGCATCACACACAACAGTTTTACTACCCTAAAGGTCTTGTTCCATGCTTGTTCAAAGGAAGGATCATCCAACCAGCAGTCATTTAGCTGTTTCCATGTTTTTGCCTTTTCTAGAATGTCGTATAGTTGGAATCAAATAGAATGTAGCCTTTTCAGACTTCTTTTTCTTATTGATATACATTTAAAGTGCTCTCCGTCTTTTCAAGACTTGATATCACATTTCTTTTTGGCAGTGACTAATATTCCATTGTATGGATCTGTTGTTGTTCAGTTGGTCAGTGGTGTCCAACACTTTGCAACTCCATGGACTGTAGCACACCAGGTTTCCCTGTCCTTCATCATCTCCCTAAGTTCGCTCAAACTCATTTCCATTGAGTCAGTGATGTCATCTAACCATCTCATCCTCTGTAATCCCCTTCTCCTCCTGCCTTCAATCTTTCCTGGCATCAGAGTCTTTTCCAGTGAGTTGGCTCTTCACATCAGATGGCCAGAAGTATTGGAGCTTCAGCTTCAGCATCAGTCCTTCAATGAATATTCAAGATTGATTTCCTTTAGGATTGACTGTTTGACCTCCTTGCAGTCCAAGGGACTCTCAAGAGTCTTCTCCAACACCACAGTTTGAAAACGTCAATTCTTCGGCGCTCAGTCTTCTTTATGGTCCAACTCTCGCATCCATATATGACTACCGGAAAAACCATAGCTTTGACTATATGGACCTTTGTCAGCATAGAATGTATGGATCTACCTCAATTTATTTGTCCACTCCCTTACTGAAGGATATCTTGGTTGCTTTCAAGTTTTAGCAAGTATGAGTAAAGCTGCTGTAAACATTCAGTGTGCAAGTTTTTGAGTGGACATATATTTTCAACTTATTTGGATAACTACCGAGTAACATGATCGCTGGATTAACTGGTAAGAGGTGTTTAATTTTGTGAGAAACTACTGAACTGCCTGACAAAGTGGATGTACCATTTTGCATACCAACCAGCAATGAATGAGAGTTTCTGTTGCTCTACATCCTCACCAGGACTTAGAGGTGTCAGTGTTGTATTTTCACTATTGTAATAGGCATATACATATAGCTGAGCTATTTCAAATCCTAAAAGATGATGCTGTGAAAGTGTGGCCCTCCATATGCCAGCAAATTTGGAAAACTCAGCAGTGGCCACAGGACTGGAAAAAGTCAGTTTTCATTCCAATCTCAAAGAAAGTCAATGCCAAAGAATGCTCAAACTACCACACAATTGCACTCATCTCACACACTAGCAAAGTAATGCTCAAAATTTTCCAAGCCAGGCTTCAACAATATGTGAAGCGTGAACTTCCAGATGTTCAAGCTGGTTTTAGAAAAGGCAGAGGAACCAGAGATCAAATTGCCAACATCTGCTGGATCATGGAAAAAGCAAGAGAGTTCCAGGAAAATATCTATTTCTGCTTTATTGACTATGCCACAGCCTTTGACTGTGTGGATCACAATAAACTGTGGAAAATTCTAAAAGAGATGGGAATACCAGACCACCTGACCTGCTTCTTGAGAAACCTGTATGCTGGTCAGGAAGCAACAGTTAAAACAGGACACAGAACAACAGACTGGTTCCAAAAAGGAAAAGGAGTACTGCAAGGCTGTATATTGTCACTCTGCTTATTTAACTTATATGCATAATACGTCATGAGAAACACTGGGCTGGATGAAGCACAGCTGGAATCAAGATTTCTGGGAGAAATAGCAATAACCTCAGATACACAGATGACACCATCCTTATGGAAGAAAGTGAAAAAGAACTAAGGAGCCTCTTGATGAAAGTGAAAGAGGAGAGTGAAAAAGTTAGCTTAAAGCTCAACATTCAGAAAACAAAGATCATGGCATCTGGTCTCATCACTTCATGGGAAATAGATGGGGAAACAGTGGAAACAGGGATAGACTTTATTTTGGGGGCTCTAAAATCACTGCTTTGGTGACTACAGCCATGAAATAAAGAGACACTTACTCTTGAAAGTTATGACCAAACTAGACAGCATATTAAAAGAGCAGAGACATTACTTGACCAACAAAAGTCCATCTAGTCAAGGCTATGGTTTTTCCAGTAGTCATATATGGATGTGAGAGTTGGACTGTGAAGAAAGCTGAGTGCCAAAGAATTGATGCTTTTGAACTGTGGTGTTGGAGAAGACTCTTGAGAGTCCCTTGGACTGCAAGGAGATCCAACCAGTCTATTCTAAAGGAGATCAGTCCTG
Organism: Bubalus kerabau; assembly: GCF_029407905.1. NCBI lineage: Eukaryota > Metazoa > Chordata > Mammalia > Artiodactyla > Bovidae > Bubalus > Bubalus kerabau. The sequence continues at coordinate 95,684,351 of NC_073629.1, read as the reverse complement.
GGTGTTCATTGGAAGGACTGATGCTGAAACTGAAATTCCAATACTTTAGCCACCTCATGCGAAGAGTTGACTCATTGGAAAAGACTCTGATGCTGGGAGGGATTGGGGGCAGGAGGAGAAGGGGACAACAGAGGATGAGATGGCTGGATGGCATCACTGACTTGATGGACATGAGTTTGGGTGAACTCCGGGAGTTGGTGATGGACAGGGAGGCCTGGCGTGCTGCAGTTCATGGGGTTGCAAAGAGTCGGACACAACTGAGCAACTGAACTGAACTGAATATTCCATTATGTATATGTACCACAGCTTTCTTATCCATTCATCTGCTGATGGACATCTACGTTACTTTCTTGTCTGGCTATTGTAAACAGTGCTGCGATGAACATTGTGGTACACATGTCTCTTTCAGTCCTGATTTCCTTGGTGTGTATGCCCAGCAGTGGGATTTCTGGGTCCTATGGCAGTTCTATTTCCAGTTTTTAAGGAATCTCCACACTGTTCTCCATAGTGGCTATCCTAGTGTGTATTCCCACCAACAGTGTAAGAGGGCTCCCTTTTCTCCACACCCTCTCCAGCATTTATTGTTTGTAGACTTTTTGATAGCAGCCATTCTGACTGGCATGAAATGGTACCTCATTGACGTTTTCATTTGCATTTCTCTGATAATGAGTGATATTGAGCATCTTTTCATGTGTTTGTTAGCCATCTGTATGTCTTCTTTGGAGAAATGTCTGTTTAGTTCTTTGGCACATTTTTCGATTTGGTTGTTTATTTTTCTGGAATTGAGCTGCATGAGCTGCTTGTATATTTTTGAGATTAATTATTTGTCAGTTGCTTCATTTGCTGTTATTATCTCCCATTGTGAAGGCTGTCTTTTCACCTTGCTTATAGTTTCCTTAGTTGTGCAAAAGCTTTTAAGTTTAATTAGGTCCCATTTGTTTATTTTTGCTTTTATTTCCATTACTCTGGGAGGTGGGTCATAGAGGATCTTGCTGTGATTTATGTCAGAGAGTGTTTTGCCTATGTTTTCCTCTAGGAGTTTTATAGTTTCTGGTCTTATGTTTAGATCTTTGATCCATTTTGAGTTTATTTTTGTGTATGGTGTTAGAAAGTGTTCTAGTTTCATTCTTTTACAAGTGGTTGACCAGTTTTCCCAGCACCACTTGTTACGAGATTGTCTTTTCTCCACTGTATATTCTTGCCTCCTTTGTCAAAGATAAGGTGTCCATAGGTGCATGGATTTATCTCTGGGCTTTCTAATTTGTTCCATTGATTTATATTTCTGTCTTTGTGCCAGTACCATACTGTCTTGATGACTGTAGCCTTGTAGTATAGTCTGAAGTCAGGCAGATTGATTCCACCAGTTCCATTCTTCTTTCTCAAGACTGCTTTGGCTGTTTGAGGTTTTTTTGTATTTCCATACAAATTGTGAAATCATTTGCTTTACTTCTGTGAAAAATACCGTTGGTAGCTTGATAGGGATAGCATTGAATCTATAGATTGCTTTGGGTAGTATACTCATTTTCACTATATTGATTCTTCTGATCCATGAATATGGTATATTTCTCCATCTATTTCTGTCCTCTTTGATTTCTTTCACCAGTGTTTTCTAGTTTTCTATATATAGGTCTTTTGTTTCTTTAGGTAGATATATTCCTAAGTATTTTATTCTTATTGTTGCAATGGTGAATGGAATTGTTTCCTTAATTTCTCTTTCTGTTTTCTCATTGTTAGTGTATAGGAATTCAAGGGATTTCTGTGTGTTGATTTTATATCCTGCAACTTTACTATATGCATTGATTAGCTCTAGTAATTTTCTGGTGGAGTCTTTAGGGTTTTCTATGTAGAGGATCATGTCATCTGCAAACAGTGAGAGTTTTACTTCTTCTTTTCCAATTTGGATTCCTTTTATTTCTCTTGCTGCTCTGATTGCTGTGGCCAAAACTTCCAAAACTATGTTGAATAGTAATGGTGAGAGTGGCACCCTTTTCTTGTTCCTGACTTTAGGGGAAATGCTTTCAATTTTTCACCATTGAGGATAATTTTTGCTGTGGGTTTGTCATATATAGCTTTTATTATGTTGAGGTATATTCCTTCTATTCCTGCTTTCTGGAAAGTTTTTATCATAACTGGATGTGGAAATTTGTCAAAGGCTTTCTCTGCATCTATTGAGATAATCATATGGTTTTTATTTTTCAATTTGTTAATGTGGTGTATTACATTGATTGATTACAGATATTGAAGAATCCTTGCATCCCTGGGATAAAGCCCACTTGGTGATGGTGTATGATCTTTGTAATGTGTTGTTGGATTCTGTTTGCTAGAATTTTGTTGAGGATTTTTGCATCTATGTTCATCAGTGATATTGGTCTGTAGTTTTATTTTTTTGTGGCATCTTTGTCAGGTTTTGGTATTAGGGTGATGGTGGCCTCGTAGAATGAGTTTGGAAGTTTACCTTCCTCTGCAATTTTCTGGAAGAGTTTGAGTAGGATAGGTGTTAGCTTTTCTCTAAATTTTTGGTAGAATTCAGCTGTGAAGCCATCTGGCCCTGGGCTTTTGTTTGCTGGAAGATTTCTGATTACACTTTCAATTTCCATGCTTGTGATGGGTCTGTTAAGGTTTTCCATTTCTTCCTGGTTCAGTTTTGGAAAGTGTACTTTTCTAAGAATTTGTCCATTTCTTCCAAGTTGTCCTTTTTATTGGCATAGAGTTGCTGATAGTAGTCTCTTATATCCTTTGTATTTCTGTGTTGTCTGTTGTGATCTCTCCATTTTCACTTCTAATTTTGTTGATTTGATTTTTCTCCCTTTGTTTCTTGATGAGTCTGGCTAATGGTTTGTCAATTTTGTTTATCTTATCAAAGAACCAGCTTTTGGCTTTGTTGATTTTTGCTATGGTCTCTTTTGTTTCTTTTGTATTTGTTTCTGCCCTAATTTTTAAGATTTCATTTCCTCCTTTTCAAGTTGCTTTAGGTGTAGAGATAGGTTATTTATTTGACTTTTTTCTTGTTTCTTGAGGTAAGCCTGTATTGCTATGAACCTTCCCCTTATCACTGCTTTTACAGTGTCCCATTGTTTTTGGATTGTTGTGTTTTCATTTTCATTCTTTTCTATGCATATTTGTATTTCTTTTTTGATTTCTTCTGTGATTTGTTGGTTATTCAGCAGTGTGTTGGTCAGCCTCTATATGTTGGAATTTTAAATAGTTTTTCTTCTGTAATTGACATCTAATCTTATTGCATTGTGGTCAGAAAAGATGCTTGGAATGATTTCAATTTTTTTTTTAATTTACCAAGACTAGATTTATGGCCCAGGATGTGATCTATCCTGGAGAAGGTTCCATGTGCACTTGAGAAAAAGGTGAAGTTCATTGTTTTGATGTGAAATGTCCTATAGATATCAATTAGGTCTAACTGATCCATTGTATCATTTAAAGTTTGTGTTTCCTTGCTAATTTTCTGTTTAATTGATCTATCAAGAGGTGTGAGTGGGGTATTACAGTCTCCTACTATTATTGTGTTACTGTTAACTTCCCCTTTCACACTTGTTAGCATTTGCCTTACATATTGCAGTGCTCCTATATTGGGTGCATATATATTAATAATTGTTATATCTTCTTGGATTGATCCTTTGATCTTTATGTAGTGTCCTGCTTTGTCTCTTTTTACAGCTTTTATTTCAAAGTCTATTTTATCTGATATGAGTATTGCTACTCTTGTTTTCTTTTGGTCTCCATTTGCATGAAATATCTTTTTCCAGCCCTTCACTTTCAATCTGTATGTGTCCCTTGGTTTGAGGTGGGTCTCTTGTAGACAGCATATATAAGGGTCTCGTTTTTGTGTCCATTCAGCCAATCTTTATCTTTTGGTTGGGGCATTCAACCCATTTACATTTAAGGTAATTATTGATAAGTATGATCTTGTTGCCATTTGCTTTGTTGTCTTGGGTTCTAGTTTATACACCTTTTCTGTGTTTCCTGTTTAGAGAAACACAGAAGAGCTGGTTTGGTGGTGCTGAATTCCCCTCAGCTTTTGCTTGTCTGTAAAGCTTTTGATTTCTCCTTCATATTTGAATGAGATCCTTGCTGGGTACAGTAATGTGGGTTGTAGTTTTTTCTCTTTCATCACTTTAAGTATGTCCTGCCATTCCCTTCTGGCCTGAAGAGTTTCTATTGAAAGATCAGCTGTTATCCTTATGGGAATCCCCTTGTGTGTTATTTGTTCTTTTTCCCTTGCTGCTTTTAATATTTGTATTTGAGCTTCATTAATTTGATTAATATGTTTCTTGGGGTGTTTTGCCTTGGGTTTACCCTATTTGGGACTCTCTGGGTTTCTTGGACTTGGGTGGCTATTTCCTTCCCCATTTTAGGGAAGTTTTCAACTATTATCTCCTCAAGTATTTTCTCATGGCCTTTATTTTTGTCTTCTTCTTCTGGGACTAATATGATTCGAATGTTGGGGCCTTTGACATTGTCCCAGAGGTCTCTGAGGTTGTCCTCATTTCTTTTCATTCTTTTTTCCTCTCTGCTTCATTTATTTCCACCATTCTTTCTTCTACCTCACTTATCCTATCTTCTGCCTCAGTTATTCTACTGTTGGTTACCTCCAGAGTGTTTTTGATCTCATTATTAATGAGATCATTAATGTTATTGCATTATTCATTATCTCTTTTTTATTTCTTCTAGGTCTTTGTTAAACATTTCTTGCATCTTCTCAATCCTTGTCTCCAGACTATCTGTAACTCCATTTTGTTTTCAAGATTTTGGATCATTTTTACTATCATTATTCTGAATTCTTTTTCAGGTAGATTCCCTATCTCGTCCTCTTTGGTTTGGTTTGGTGGGCATTTATCATGTTGCTTTGCCTGCTGAATATTTATCTGCCTTTTCATCTTGTTTAGATTGCTGTGTTTGGGGTGGGCTTTCTGTAGGCTGGAAGTTTGTGGTTCCTTTTTCTTGTGGAAGTTCCTCCCTGTGGGTGGGGTTGGATGAGTGGCTTGTCAAGGTTTCCTGGTTAGGGCAGTTTGTGTCAGTGTTCTGGTGGGTGGTGCTGGGTCTCTTCTCTCTGGAGTGCAATTAAGTGTCCAGTAGTGAGTTTTGAGGTGTCTATGAGTTTGGTGTGACTTTTGGCCATCTGTATTTTAATGCTTAGGGTTATGTTCCTGCGTTGTTCAAGAATTAGTTCGGTATGTCTTGCTCTGAAACTTGTTGGCTCTTGGGTGGAGCTTGGTTTCAGTGTAGGTATGGAGGCTTTTGGATGAGTCTTGTTGATTAATGTTCCCTGGAGTCAGGAGTTTTCTGGTGTTCTCAAGTTTTGCATTTAAGCCTCCTGCATCTGGCTTTCAGTCTTATTCTTACAGTGGCCTCAAAACTTCTCTATCCATACTGCACCAGTGATAAAACATCTTTTGAAGACAATGGGCTGCCTTTCTGGGTGCCTGGTGTCCTCCACCAGCATTCAGAAGTTGTTTTGTGGAATTTGCTCAGCGTTCAAATGATCTTTCAATGAATTTGGGTGAGAAGTGGTCTCCCTGTCCTATTTATCTGCCATCTTAGGATGGCCTCCCCACCACTCCCCCCGTGGCTTCCCACCTTTATGATCTCCACACCAGTCTCCAATCCCGTGCTCTTAATTTATCCCTCCTCCCTACCGCCTCAACTTTTCCCCTTTGGTAGCCATAAGTTTGTTTCTATGTCTCTGAGTCTGATTCTGTTTTTGTTTTCACTATTTTATGGTGTGTTTTGATGAACAAAATATACTTTAACTTTTAATGTAAACTAATTTCTCAACCCTTTCCTTTATTATTTATTTCTTTCCCTACTGCAGAGTCATAAAGATACTCTTCTGTGTTGCCATCTAAGAGTTTTATAGTTTGACTACATAGATCTTTAATCAATCTAGAATTTATTTCTGTGTTTGGTATAAATAGCAACCCAATTTCACTTTTTCTCTTATGTTTGCTCAACTGCCGAGTAGCACTTACTAATATTCTTTTGGGATTTTGAGGGAAACTGTAGTGCAATTTTAGGTCAATTTGAGAAAAACTGGTTTTAATATCTTTAAATAAAGCTTTAAAATCTTGCACATCTTATACTAGCTTTTTTAAAGTTCATTTTTCATTGAAGTATAGTTGAATTATAGTGTTATATTTATTACTACTGTACATCAAAGTGACTCAGTTATACATATGTATGTGTGTGTATACACATTCTTTTCATATTCTTTTGCATTATCATTTATCACAGGATATTGAGCATAGTTTCCTGTGCTATCCAGTAGGACTTTGCTGTTTACCCAAACTGTATATACCAGTTTGCATCTGCTAATTCTAAACTCCCAGTCCAATCATTTCCTGGCCTATACTAGTTTTTATTATTGGAAAACATTTTTTATGTTTTTATGATATGGTTTTTAAGTAAAGTATTTTGGAATGGTTTTCAATTTATAGGAAAGTTACAAAAGTAATACAGTATAGAATTGTCTTGTACTTTACCTATTTTCCATGATGTTAAAAATATTTTTGCTGTAATATTTTTATCAAAACTAAGAAACCAGTGATGGACATGAGTTTGAGTAGGCTCTGGGAGTTGGTGATGGACAGGGAAGCCTGGCGTGCTGCAGTCCATGGGGTCTCAAGGAGTTGGACACAACTGAGCAACTAAACTGAACTGAACTGAAGAAACCAACATTGATACATCACTAGTAACCAAGCTCCAGATTTTATTTGGGTTTCACCAGCTTTTACATGAATTTCCTTTTGCTCCTTCAAGACCTAATCCAGGATAACACACTGCATTTGTCTTTAATTTCTTCCACTCTGTGACTATATCTACATCTTTCCTTCTTTTATCTGAGCTTTATAACTTTGAATAGTACTGTCGTGTATTTTGTACAGTATTCCTCAATTTGGATTTATCTGATATTTTTCTCATTATTATACTAGAGTTATGGATTTTGGGGGGAAGAATACCACTGAAGTCAAATTTGATATGATTTTTAAAATATTTTATTGATGTATAATTACCTGCAATAGAATGCAAGACCTTAGATGTTCCACTATCGTATATGCATTTAAACAACACTAAAAACAAGATACAGAATATTTTTATCACCTGAAAAAGTTAGCATATGTCCCATTCCAGTCAGTTCTTCTAACCATTCCATGCAAGCACTTTCTCATTTTTATCAGCAAAGTTTAATTTTTTTTTAATTTTATTTTATTTTTAAACTTTACATAATTGTATTAGTTTTGCCAAATATCAAAATGAATCCGCCACAGGTATACATGTGTTCCCCATCCTGAACCCTCCTCCCTCCTCCCTCCCCATTCCATCCCTCTGGGTCATCCCAGTGCACCAGCCCCAAGCATCCAGTATCGTGTATCGAACCTGGACTGGCAACTCGTTTCATACATGATATTTTACATGTTTCAATGCCATTCTCCCAAATCTTCCCACCCTCTCCCTCTCTCACAGAGTCCATAAGACTCTTCTATACATCAGTGTCTCTTTTGCTGTCTCGTACACAGGGTTATTGTTACCATCTTTCTAAATTCCATATATATGCATTAGTATACTGTATTGGTGTTTTTCCTCTGGCTTACCTCACTCTGTATAATAGTCTCCAGTTTCATCCACCTCATTAGAACTGATTCAAATGTATTCTTTTTAATGGCTGAGTAATACTCCATTGTGTATATGTACCACAGCTTTCTTATCCATTCATCTGCTGATGGACATCTAGGTTGCTTCCATGTCCTGGCTATTACAAACAGTGCTGCGATGAACATTGGGGTACACGTGTCTCTTTCCCTTCTGGTTTCCTCAGTGTGTATGCCCAGCAGTGGGATTGCTGGGTCATAAGGCAGTTCTATTTCCAGTTTTTTAAGGAATCTCCACACTGTTCTCCCTAGTGGCTGTACTAGTTTGCATTCCCACCAACAGTGTAAGAGGGTTCCCTTTTCTCCACACCTTCTCCAGCATTTATTACTTGTAGACTTTTGGATCGCAGCCATTCTGACTGGTGTGAAATGGTACCTCATAGTGGTTTTGATTTGCATTTCTTTGATAATGAGTGATGTTGAGCATCTTTTCATGTGTTTGTGAGCCATCTGTATGTCTTCTTTGGAGAAATGTCTATTTAGTTCTTTGGCCCATTTTTTGATTGGGTCGTTTATTTTTCTACAGTTGAGCTGTAGGAGTTGCTTGTATATTCTCGAGATTAGTTGTTTGTCAGTTGCTTCATTTGCTATTATCTTCTCCCATTCTGAAGGCTGTCTTTTCACCTTGCTAATAGTTTCCTTTGATGTGCAGAAGCTTTTAAGGTTAATTAGGTCCCATTTGTTTATTTTTGCTTTTATTTCCAATATTCTGGGAGGTGGGTCATAGAGGATCCTGCTGTGATGTATGTCAGAGAGTGTTTTGCCTATGTTCTCCTCTAGGAGTTTTATAGTTTCTGGTCTTACGTTGAGATCTTTAATCCATTTTGAGTTTATTTTTGTGTATGGTGTTAGAAAGTGTTCTAGTTTCATTCTTTTACAAGTGGTTGACCAGAGTTCCCAGCACCACTTGTTAAAGAGATTGTCTTTAATCCATTGTATATTCTTGCCTCCTTTGTCAAAGATAAGGTGTCCATATGTGCGTGGATTTATCTCTGGGCTTTCTATTTTGTTCCAGTGATCTATATTTCTGTCTTTGTGCCAGTACCATACTGTCTTGATAACTGTGGCTTTGTAGTAGAGCCTGAAGTCAGGTAGGTTGATTCCTCCAGTTCCCTTCTTCTTTCTCAAGATCGCTTTGGCTATTCGAGGTTTTTTGTATTTCCATACAAATTGTGAAATTATTTGTTCTAGCTCTGTGAAGAATGCTGTTGGTAGCTTGATAGGGATTGCATTGAATCTACAGATTGCTTTGGGTAGTATGCTCATTTTCACTATATTGATTCTTCCAATCCATGAACATGGTATATTTCTCCATCTGTTAGTGTCCTCTTTGATTTCTTTCACCAGTGTTTTATTGTTTTCTATATATAGGTCTTTAGTTTCTTTAGGTAGATATATTCCTAAGTATTTTATTCTTTCCGTTGCAATGGTGAATGGAATTGTTTCCTTAATTTCTCTTTCTGTTTTCTCATTATTAGTGTATAGGAATGCAAGTGATTTCTGTGTGTTGATTTTATATCCTGCAACTAGCAAAGTTTAATTTTAATCTGTGTTTGGATTTCATGCAAATGGAATTGTGTAATATATACCTTTTACATATGGCTTTCATTTAATACAAATTTTTAGGATTCATCTATGTTAATTTATATGTTAAAACTTTATTCTTTCTATTGGTAAGTAGTGTTCTATTGTACTTTGGCCACCTGATGCAAAGAGCTGATTCATTGAAAAAGACTCTTAGGCTGGACAAGATTGAAGGCAAAAGGAAAAAGGGGCGGCAGATGAAGGTTAGATAGCATCACTGACTCAATGGACGTGAATTTGAGCAAACTATGGGAGACAGTGAAGGACAGGGAAGCCTGGTGTGCTGCAGTCAATCCATGGGGTCACAAAGAGTTGGACACAACTTAGCGACTGAACAACAATTCCATTGTATGATTATATAATAACGTATTTATGTATTCTTAGTGAGCGACATTTGAGTTTTTTCAGTTTTTGACTAGTATGAGTAAGGCTGCTGTAAATATTTGTGTACTTTTAGTAAAAACTTTTGGTATTTTTCTTGGAAAAATACCTGGTATGGAAATCAGTGGGGCTTGAGTATATATATATATCCTATCCTTATATATATATCCATATATATATCCTTATAAGAAACTGCCAACAGCTTCCAAAGTGGTTATAACTTATTTTACTCCCATCAACAATAAGCAGATGTTCCAGTTGCTCCACATCCTTGTGAACATTTAGTGTTACTAGTGTTTTATTTTTAATTTTGCTATTTTAGCAGGTGTGGAATGGCATTTCCATATGCTATTAATTTATATTTTCTGATAAGCAAAGATGTTGAGCACCTTTTTATGTGTTCATTAGCCAGTTGCATATTTTTGTGTGTGTGACTTGCCAGTTTAAGTTTTTGGTCATTTTTAAAGATTGATTTTGTTTGTTTGTTTTTTAAATAATGACTTGTAGGAGTTCTTAATACAATTTGGAATTAGTCTGTTATAAGATATATATGGTGTGAATGTTTTTTCCAGATTGTAGCTTATCTGTTCATTTTTAAAATGGTATCAGTTGGTAGGCAGAAATTTTCAATGTTGATTGAGACTATGATTTTTTTCTTTTAAAAGAAATTTGTATCTGTCTAATAAATATCTATCTTTCTAAGTTTGCAAAAATAGTCTATATTTGTCTTAGATGTATAGTGTTGGGTTTTATGTTTAGGTCTGTGAAGTACAGGTCAAGTTGCATATCCAATTGTTCCAGAAAATTTTGTTAAAAAGACGTTCTTTCCCCATTGAACTAATTAGTCACTTTGAATGAAAATCAATCTGTATATGTATTGGTTTATTTGTTGAACTCTATATTCTTTTTAGAGAGCTATTTGTTCTTAAACAATATTCTTCTGTCTTGATTACTGTAGTGTTATGTCATGGAATCAAGTACAGTAAATCCTCCAACTTTGTTTTTCTTTGTTCAAGAATATTTTGACTACTCTAGGTGTGTTGTTTTCCATAAAATTTAGAAAGCAGCTTGTTTAGTTCTTTAAAAAGTCCTGTTTGAATTTTTATTGGACTGGCATTGAATCTATAAGTCAACTTAGGAAGAATGGATAGATGGGGAAACAGTGGAAACAGTGTCAGACTTTATTTTTTGGGGCTCCAAAATCACTGCAGATGGTGACTGCAGCCATGAAATTAAAAGATGCTTACTCCTTGGAAGGAAAGTTATGACCAACCTAGATAGCATATTAAAAAGCAGAGACATTACTTTGCCAACAAAGGTCCTTCTAGTCAAGGTTATGGTTTTTCCTGTGGTCATGTATGGATGTGAGAGTGTGGACTCTCACATCCATACATTGGACTATGAAGAAGACTGAGCGCCAAAGAATTGGTGCTTTTGAACTGTGGTGTTGGAGAAGACTCTTGAGAGTCCCTTGGACTGCAAGGAGATTGGAAGGAATGATGCTAAAGCTGAAACTCCAGTACTTTGGCCACCTCATGTGAAGAGTTGACTCATTGGAAAAGACTCTGATGCTGGGAGGGATTGGGGGCAGGAGGAGAAGGGGACGACAGAGGATGAAGATGGCTGGATGGCATCACTGACTCGATGGACATGGGTCTGAGTGAACTCTGGAAGTTGGTGATAGATAGGGAGGCCTGGCATGCTGCGATTCATGGGGTTGCAAAGAGTCAGACACGACTGAGCAACTAAACTGAACTGAACTGAATATTATTGATTCTTCTAATCTATGAGGATATTATTCTTGTTGACTTCTTTAAAGTTATTAATTTGATTTATTGAGCTTATCTTTTATTTTAGTTCATTGTTTTCAGTATAGAAGTCCTTCACATTTGTTTTAGAATTATTTGTAAGTATAGGTATTTTTAATATAACTTGATTTATTTTTAGCTGCACTGGGTCTTCATTACTGTGTGGGCTTTTCTCTAGTCGTAGCAAGAGGGATTGCTGTTCATTGCGGTGCATGGGCTTTTCATTGCAGTGGCTTCTCTTCTTGTGGAGCACAGGCTCTAGGACACGTGGGCTTCAGTAGTTGAGGCACATAGGCTCAGTAGTTGTGGTTCCCAGGCTGTAGAGCACAGGCTCAATAGTTGTGGTGCACAGGGTTAGTTGCTCTGCACCATATGAGATCTTCCCAGACGAGGGATCAAACCCATCTCTCCTGCTTTGGCAGGTGGATTCTTTACCACTGAGTCTCCAGAGAAGCCCTATTTATAGGTATTTTTATGCTATGGTAAATAGTATTGATTTAAATTTTTTATTTCCCTATTTTTGTTGTTAGTAAATATAAATACAATTGATTTGTTTTATCGTATTCTGAATTGAAAATCAAAAGTTGCAAAAAAATTACAAAGATGCCCTATATACCCATCACCCACTTGCCCAATGACAACACCTTACATAAGTATACTTCATGAAAAGTATACTTTTAAGTATGCATTATCAAAACCAGGAAATTTAGATTGCAGACCTAACTCAAAGTTTACCAATTTTTGCATGTACTTACTTTTTGTTGCTTTTGTATATATTTCTATGACATTTTATCACATATATAGATTTGTATAACCACCATGACAGTCAACATACAGAACTGTTCCATTGCCATGAAGAAACTCCTTCATACTAGCCTTTATTGTCACACCCTCCTTCCTTTTCCTTAACCTCTGATTCTGTCCTCCATCTCTCTAATTGCCTCATTTCTAGAATTTTATATAAATGGAATCCTATAGCTTTATGGACTTTTGAGCTTGAGTTTTCATCACATAGCATAATGCCCTCCATAGCATTGCATGTATCAATATTTTTTTCTTTTTTAATTGCTGAGTAGTATAACATTGTGTGGGTATACCACAGTTTGCTTAACCATTTAACCACTGGGGAGTATTTGATTTGTTTCTAGTTATGAACTATTACAAGATAAGCATGCCATGATTGTTTGTGTACAGGCTTTTCTGAAAACATTAGTTTCAGTTCCTCTAGAATAAATTCCCAGGAATGCAGTTGCTGGATCATGCGCTAAGTGTGTGTTTTTTTTTTTTTTTTTGGCTGTGCTGGGTCTTTGTTGCTTTGCATGGGCTTTGTCTAGTTGCAGTGAGCTGAGGGTATTCTCTAGTTGCTGTGCATGGGCTTCTCACTGCAGTGGCTTCTCTTTGTAGCAGAGCACAGGATGTAGGGCAGGCTCAGTAGTCGCGGTGCACAGACTTAGTTGCCCTGTGGCATGTGGAATCTTCCCAGACCAGGGATCAAATCAATGTCCCCTGCATTGGCAGGCAGCTTCTCCACCTTTAGACCACCAAGGAAGTCCCAATATGTTTACTTTTAAAAGAAATTCCCAGATTGATTTGCAGATGGTAACATATTACATACCCACCAATAATGTGTAAGAGAATCATGTTTCCACATCCTCATTATCATTTGATACTTAGCAGCCTTTTAAATATTAGCCATTTAAATTTGTTTGTGTGTATGCCATTTCCTCAGTCATGTTCAACTCTTTGCAACCCCATAGAGTATATCCTGCTGGGTTCCTCTGTCCATGGAATTTTCTAGTTAAGAACTCTGGAGTGGGTTGCCATTTTCTCCTCCAGGACATCTTCCTGACCCAGAGATCGAACCCATGTCTCCTGTGTATCCTGCATTACAAATGGATTCTTTACTCACTGAACCATCAGGGGAAGCCCATTTAAATATGTTTAGTGATTTTCATTTTTATTTCTTTAATGGGCAATGATGTTGAACAGCTTTTCATATTTTTATTTGCCATCATGTATCTTCTTTGGTAAAGAGTCTCTCCAGCTTTCTTGTGCATTTTCTAATTGGATTATCTTTCTGATTAATTTAGAGTGTGTGTTCTGTATACAAGTCTCTTTTGTCAGATATGTGATTTACAAACACTTTCCCCCAATTGATGATTGTGCTTTCATCCTGTCAACAGAGGAGTTTGCAAAGAATAAGATTTTATTTATCTATTTTCCCTTTTTTCTTTGTTTTTATTGAAGGATGGTTGATTTACAATGCTGTTTTAATTACTGCTATACAGAAAGGTAATTTAGTTATATATATTTGTGTGTGTGTGTGTGTGCTCAGTCGCTCTGTACTCTCTGACTCTTTGAGACCGAATGAACTGTATCCTGCCAGGCTTCCCTGTCCATGGAATTTTTCAGGCCAGAATACCAAAGTGGGTTACCATTTCCTACTACAGGGGATCTTCCCAATCCAGGGATTGAACCCACATCTCTTTCATCTCCTGCATTGGCAGGTGGATTCTTTACTACTGCACCACCTAGGAAATCATAGCAAAATGATTTAGTTATGCATATATACACATTATTTTTAATATATTTTTTCCATTGTGGTTTATCATAGTATATTGAATATAGTTCTCTGTGCTATACAAGAAGACCTTGTTGTTTATCTCTTCTATCTATGAAAGCTTACATCTGCTAACCCCAACCTCCCATACCATCCCTCCCTCATAATTCCTCCCCTTTGGCAACCACTAGTCTGTTCCGTATGTCTGTGATTATGTTTTTGTTTCATAGGTTCATTTGTGTCATATTTTAGATTCCACATAGAAATAATATCTTATAGTATGTCTTTCTCTTTCTGACTTGCTTCACTTAGTATGATAATCTCTAGTTGCATCCATGTTGCAGATGGTATTATTTCATTATTTTTATGACTGAGTAGTATTCCATTGTATGTATGTACCATGGCATCTTTATCCATTCATCTGTCATTGGACATTTAAGTTTTTTTCATATTTTGACTATTGTGAATAGTGCTGCTATGAACATAGGGGTGTGTATACTTTTTTGAACCATAGTTTTGTCTGAATATATGCCCAGGAGTGTAATTGCTGGATGATATGGTAGTTCTCTTTTAATTTTTTGAGAAACTTTCATACTGTTTTCTACAGTGGCTGTACCAACTCACATCCCCACCAACAGTGTAGCGGAGGGTTCCTTTTCCTCCATATCCTCTCCAGCGTTTGTTATTGTAGACTTTTTAATGATGGCCTTTCTGATTGGCATGAGATGATACCTCATTGTAGTTGATTTGCATTTCTCTAATATTAGCAATGTTGAGCATCTTTTCATGTGCCTGCTAGCCATCTTTATTTTTTCTTTGGCGAAATGTCTGTTTAGGCCTTCTACTCATTTTTAAATTGGGTCGTTTGCCTTTTTGTTGTTGAGTTATACATTTTTCATTTTTGGATCATGCCTTTAGTGTCATAACCAAGAACTCTTAGCCTAACCCTAGGTCACAAGAATTTGCTTCTAAATTTTCTTCTAAAAGTTTCTTAGCTTTAGGCTGTTTTGTTTTATATTTAACATATTACTGGTATAGTTCACATAATGTATAATTTGCCTTTTTAAAGTGTATACTTCAGAAATTTTTAGATATTCTCAGAGTTGTAGAACAGCCTTCACAATCAATTTAGAATACTTTTATCACCTCTAAAAGAAACCCCATAGCCTTAGCAATCACTGACCCTCCATTTTCCTCCAATCCTCCTAGGCCTAGACAAATACTAGTCTACTTTCTATATCTATAGATTTGTCTGTTCTGGAATTTCTTATAAATATGAAATATATGGTCTCTTGTATCTACCTTTTCATTTGGCATAATGTTTTCAAAGTCCATCCTTGTTATTACATATATCAGTATTTTATTCTTTTTCATGGCTGAATAATATTCCATTGTATGACTATATCATATTTTGTTTATCCATTTATCAGTTGAAAGATGTTTGAGTTGTTTATACTAGGTTGGTGAAAAAGTAGTTGTAGTTTCAGATGTGAATTTTAAATCATTATAACTAGGCTCAGACAGCTCTTTATTAATCAAAATAAGAACCATTAAAATCAACACATTTTTGCCAATGAGAGATAAGTTTGTTTATTCCTGTCTTGAAAAAATCCATGCTTTGGGATTCAACAAACTTGGAAAGTATTTTCTGCCTCCTGCTGGTTGTGGAAGCATTTTTCCCTGCAAAAAGTCATCAAGATGCTTGAAGAAGTGGTAATTAGTTAGTAAGAGATCAGGTGAATATGGCGGATGAGGCAAACCTTTGTAGCCCAATTCATTCTAATTTTTTTTGGAGGGGGGCGTGGTTTGCTGACAGAGAAATCTTTATTAAATCTTTAAAAATGATATTATTCAAGACACACAAAAGGGAAATGAGTGATGAGAAAAGAAGGTACTATTACAAAAGTAGTCCCAGGATATTAGGTTTATCACAAAATTCTTTCCATGAGTTAGTTAATCTTTTCCATTTTCGTTTCAAGGAGGATATTTGACCCCTTGGAATTAAGAGTCTTCTCCTACTTTAACCAAATTACTAGAGCCAATGAATATTCAAGTGAAATCTTATCCAAATTCGGGGCTCCCCTGACCACAGAGGACCCTCTGCCTGATTATTGTTCCTGAAACTCACACAGAAGCACAGAATGGAGGCCAAGTTTCTTGCATGAGATGCAGTAAGTTTTCCAAGGAGGTGGTTGATCCCAGAAAACACACAGCTACTTTCAAAGCATTGGTTGTATGATATGCAGATGGATGTTTTTGTGGAGAAGAATTGGTTCCTTTTTTGGTGACCAGTGCTGACTGTAGTTAGTTAGTTCAGTCACTCAGGCGTATCTGACTCTTTGTGACCCCATGGGCTGCAGCACACCAGGCCTCCCTGTCTATCACCAACTCCCGGAGTTTACTCAAACTCATTGTCCATTGAGTTGGTGATGCCATCCAGCCATCTCATCCTCTGTCGAACCCTTCTCCTCCCACCCTCAATCTTTCTGAGCATCAGGGTCTTTTCAAATGAGTCAGTTCTTCGCATCAGGTGCCCAAAGTATTGGAGTTTCAGCTTCATCATCAGTCCTTCCAATGAATATTCAGGACTGATTTCCTTCAGAATGGACTGGTTGGCTCTCCTTGCAGTCCAAGGGACTCTCAAGAGTCTTCTCCAACACGATAGTCCAAAAGCATCAATTCTTCGGCACTCAGCTTTCTTAATCATCCAACTCTCACATCCATACATGACTACTGGAAAAACCATAGCTTTGACTAGACAGACCTTTGTTGGCAAAGTAATGTCTCTGCTTTTTAATATGCTGTCTAGGTTGGTCATAACTTTTCTTCCAAGGAGCAAGCGTCTTTTAACTTCATGACTACAGTCACCATCTGCAGTGATTTTGGAGCCAAAAAAACCTTAAAGTCTCTCACTATTCCCATTGTTTCCCCATCTATTTGCCATGAAGTGATGGAACCAGATGCCATGATCTTAGTTTTCTGGATGTTGAGTTTTAAGCCAACTTTTTCACTCTCCTCTTTCACTTTCATCAAGAGGCTCTTTAGTTCTTCTTCACTTTCTGCCATAAGGGTGGTATCATCTGCATATCTGAGGTTATTGATATTTCTCCTGGCAATCTTGATTCCAGCTTGTGCTTCATCCAGCCCAGCATTTCTCATGATGTACTCTGCATATAAGCTAAATAAGCAGGGTGATAATATGCAGCCTTGACATACTCCTTTTCCTATTTGGAACCAGTATGTTGTTCCACATCTAGTTCTAATTGTTGCTTCCTGACCTGCGTACAGATTTATCAAGAGTCAGGTCAGGTGGTCTGGTTTTCCCATCTCTTTCAGAATTTTCCACCATTTGTTGTGATCCACAATCAAAGGTTTTGGCATAGTCAATAAAGCAGAAATAGATGTTTTTCTGGAACTCTCTTGCTTTTTTGATGATCCAGCAGATGTTGGCAATTTGATCTCTGGTTCCTCTGCCTTTTCTAAAACCAGCTTGAACATCAGGAAGTTCATGATTCACATACTATTGAAGCCTGCCTTGGAGAATTTTGAGCATTAGTTTGCTAGCATGTGAGATGAGTGCAATTGTGTGGTAGTTTGAATGATCTTTGGCATTACCTTTCTGTGGGATTGGAATGAAAGCTGACCTTTTCCAATCCTGTGGTCACTACTGAGCTTTCCAAATTTGCTGACATATTGAGTGCAGCACTTTCACAGCATCATTTTTTAGGATTTGGAATAGCTCAACTGGAATTCTGTCACCTCCACTAGCTTTGTTCATAGTGATGCTTCCTAACGCCCACTTGACTTCACATTTCAGGATGTCTGGCTCTAGGTGAGTGATCACACCATCATAATTATCTGGGTCATGAAGATCTTTTTTATATAGTTCTTCTGTGTATTCTTGCCACGTCTTCTTAATATCTTCTGCTTCTGTTAGGTCCATACCATTTCTGTCCTTTATCGAGCCCATCTTTGCATGACATGTTCCCTTGGTATCTCTAATTTTCTTGAGGAGACCTCTAGTCTGTCCCATTCTATTGTTTTTCTCTATTTCTTTGCACTGATGACTGAGGAAGGCTTTCTTATCTCTCCTTGCTGTTCTTTGGAACTCTGCATTCAAATGGGTATATCTTTCCTTTTCTCCTTTGCTTTTTGCTTCTCTTCTTTTCATAGCTATTTGTAACGCCTCCTCAGACAGCCATTTTTGCTTAGATAAAGAAGATAATTGCGACTTCCTTCAAAAGGTCCCATGCGTGCACTGCTACATTCAGTGCCCCTAACCCTGTAGCAGGCCACCACCAACTCATGCCTCCACCAGAGACTCCTAGACACTCATGGGCAAGTCTGGGTCAGTCTCTTGTGGGGTGACTGCTCCTTTCTCCTGGGTCCTAGTATGTACAAGGTTCTGTTTGTTCCCTTCAAGAATCTATTTCCCCAGTCCTGTGTAAGTTCTGGCAGCTCTATGGTGGGGTTAATGCTGACCTCCTCCAAGAGGGCTTATGCCATACCCAAGTCTGCTGAACCCAGAGTCCCTGCCTGTGCGGCAGTCTACTGCTGAACCGTACCTCCACAGGAGACACTCAAACACAGTTCTGTCTCAGTCTCTGGAGTCTCTGGGTCCTGGTGGGCACAAGGTTTGTTTGAGCCCTCTGAGCATCTCTGGCAGGTATGGGGTTTGATTCTAAATGCAATTTTGCCCCTCCTACCATCTTGCTGGGGCTTCTCCTTTGCCTTGGACGTGGGACATATCCTCAAAGTTGCTCCACTTTTTTTGTTGTTGTTGTTAACCAGTGCTGGCTGTAGGCTTTGCAGTTTTCAGTGCATCTAATTGATCTGTCCGTTGGACTGCAAGGAGATCAAACCAGTCAATCCTAAAGGAAATCAGTCCTGAATGTTCATTGGAAGGACTGATGCTAAAGCTGAAACTCCAATAATTTGGCCACCTGATGACTAGAGATCTCCTAAGAAAATTAGAGATACCAAGGGGATATTTCATGCAAAGATGGGCTCGATAAAGGACAAAAATGGTATGGACCTAACAGAAGCAGAAGATATTAAGAAAAGGTGGCAAGAATACACAGAAGAACTGTACAAAAAGGATCTTCATGACCCAGATAATCACGATGGTGTGATCACTCACCTAGAGCCAGACATCCTGGAATGCGAAGTCAAGTGGGCCTTAGGAAGTATCACTACAAACAAAGCTAGTGTAAGTGATGGAATTCCAGTTGAGCTATTTCAAATCCTAAAAGATAATGCTGTGAAAGTGCTGCACTCAATATGTCAGCAAATTTGGAAAACTCAGCAGTGGCCACAGGACTGGAAAAGGTCAGTTTTCATTTCAATCCCAAAGAAAGGCAATGCCAAAGAATGCTAAAACTACCACACAATTGCACTCATCTCACACGCTAGCAAAGTAATGATCAAAATTCTCCAAGCCAGGCTTCAGCAATATGTAAACCGTGAACTTCAAGATGTTCAAGCTGGTTTTAGAAAAGGCGGAGGAACCAGAGATCAAATTGCCAACATTTGCTGGATCATCGAAAAAGCAAGAGAGTTCCAGAAAAAAATCTATTTCTGCTTTATTGTCAGTATAGATTCATGGATTTCTATTTTATTTAGCAGATTATAATCCATCACTATCATTAATTTGTTGCTCAAATTTTCCTAAACTTAACCAGTGAGCCACTTGTTCAAGATTATTCCTCTGTCTTTTTTATATATCCCCATCATTTTTTGAGTCTTTACTTACTTCTGATCTATCATATCATTTTTGAAAAAATACTCATTTTACTAATATCTATATATCCTTATATATTTAAGCATTTCCTTACTCTTAGAATTTTACATTGTAGACTTTAAAAATGCTAAACTGTGTTGTGATTAAAATTCTGGTAACTGGGTATTAATGTAAATCCAAAATTATTTACCTGGTATAATAATTTTCTAGAAGAGGATTTGTTAAATTGCCCTCTAGAAAAATTATACCTATTAATATCAGTCAGTTCAGTCGCTCAGTTGTATCTGACTCTTTGAGACCCCATGGACAGCAGTGCACCAGGCTTCCCTGTGCATCACCAACTACTCGAGCTTGCTCAAACTCTTGTCCATTGAGTCAGTGATGCCATCCAACCATCTCATCCTCTATGGTCCCCTTCTCCTCTTGCTTTCAATCTTTCCCAGCATCGGGGTCTTTTTCAATGAGTCAGTTCTTCGCATCAGGTGCCCAAAGTATTGGAGTTTCAGCTTCATCATCAGTCCTTCCAATGAATATTCAGGACTGATTTCCTTTAGGATGGACTGGTTGGCTCTCCTTGCAGTCCAAGGGACTCTCAAGAGTCTTCTCCAAAACCACAGTTCAAGACCATCAGTTCTTCAGTGCTCAGCTTTCTTTATCGTCCAACTCTGGCATCCATACATGACTACTGGAAAAACCATAGCTTTGTCTAGACAGACCTTTGTTAGCAAAGTAATGTCTCTGCTTTTTAATATACTGTCTAGGTTGGTCATAACTTTTCTTAAGGAGCAAGCGTCTTTTAATTTCATAGCTGCAGTCACCATCAACAGTGATTTAGGAGCCCCCAAAAATAAAGTCTGCCACTGTTTCCACCTATTCCCCATCTATTTACCATGGAGTGATGGGACCAGATGCCATAATCCTAGTTTTCTGAATGTTGAGCTTTAAGCCAACTTTTTCACTCTTTTCTTTCAGTTTTATCAAGAGGCTCTTTAGTTCTTCTTCACTTTCTGCCATAAGGGTGATGTCATCTGCATATCTGAGGTTATTGATATCTCTCCTGGCAATCTTGATCCCAACTTGTGCTTCATCCAGTCTGGCATGTCTCATGATATACTCTGCATATAAGTTAAATAAGCAGGGTGACAGTATACAGCCCTGGTGTACTTCTTTCCCTATTTGGAACCAGTCTGTTGTTCCATGTTCATTTCTAACTGTTGCTTCTTGACCTGCATACAGATTTCTCAAGAGACAGGTAAGGTGGTCTGGTATTCCCGTCTCTTTAAGAGTTTTCCACAGTTTATTGGGATCCACACAGTCAAAGGCTTTTGCATAGTCAATAAAGCAGGAGTAGATGTTTTTCTGGAACTTTCTTGCTTTTTCAAAGATCCAACAGATGTTAGAAATTTGATCTCTGGTTCCTCTGCCTTTTCTAAATCTAGCTTGAACATCTGGAAGTTCACAGTTCACATATTGCTGAAGCCTGGCTTGGAGAATTTTGAGCATTAGTTTACTAGCACGTGAGATGAGTACAATTGTGCAGTACTTTAAACTTTCTTAGCATTGCCTTTCTTTGGGATTGAAATGAAAACTGACCTTTTCCAGTCCTGTGGCCACTGCTGAGTTTTCCAAATTTGCTGACATATTGAGTGCAGCACTTTCACAGCATCATCTTTTAGGATTTAAAATAGCTCAACTGAAATTCTATCACCTCCACTAGCTTTGTTCATAGTGATGCTTCCTAACGCCTACTTGATTTTGCATTCCAGGATATCTGGCTCTAGATGAGTGATCACACCATTGTGATTATCTGGGTCATGAAGATCTTTTTTGTACAGTTCTTCTGTGTATTCTTGCCACCTTTTCTTAATATCTTCTGCTTCTGTTAGGTCCATACCATTTCTGTCCTTTATTGAGCCAATCTTTGCATGAAATTTTCCCTTGGTATCTCTAGTCTTTCCCATTCTATTGTTTCTTATCTCTCCTTGCTATTCTTTGGAACTCTGCATTCAAATGTGTGTTTTTTTCTTTTTCTCCTTTGCCTTTTGCTACTCTTCTTTTCTCGGCTATTTGTAAGACCCTCTCAGACAACAAATTTGCCTTTTTGCATTTCTTTTTCTGGGGGATGATCTTGAGCCCTGCCTCCTGTACAGTGTCACGAACCTTCATCCATAGTTCTTCAGGCACTCTGTCTGTCAGATCTAATCCCTTGAGTCTATTTGTCACTTCCACTGTATAATCGTAAGGGATTTGATTTAAGTCATACCTGAATGGTCTAGTGGTTTATATATTTATATATATAGAAATATATAAGAATGCCCATTTTCTCATTCCCTAGTTTGGGTAGAATTTTAATACGTCTAGGACCTTACTCTATGGTTCCCATACCTAGAGTATCAGCATTACCTGGGAACCTGTTAGAAATCCAGAATCTCAGACCCCACCCCAGACCCGTTGAGTTAGAATCTATATTATAACAAGTTCCCCCAGGTAATACATAGGCACATGAAAGTCTAAAAAGCAGTTTCAAATATAATTTATATGTTGTTCAGTCATCAGTCGTATCTAACTCTTTGCAACCCCATGGACTGTAGACCACCAGGCTCCTCTCTCCATGGAAATCTCCAGACAAGAATACTGGAGTGGGTTGCCATTTCCTTCTCCAGGGGATCTTCTCCACCCAGGGATCAAGCCCTCGTATCCTGCATTAGCAGATTGATTCTTTACCACTGAGCCACCAGGGAAGCCCATGTGTAGGCAGGAGCATAGAATAGCCCAGAACTTGATTCCAGAACTTCTTAGATTAAACTGCAGGCCCGTGTGGGAAAATTGACTTGATCCTAGATCCAGGCAAGGTAAGTCAGAAGCCTATACTGACATTTGTATTAATAAAAAGGTAAAAATGATCAAAAAGTAAAGTAGATACCAAAAAAAGTGCTTATGTGTTATCCCATCTATATGTATATTCCATGTGTGTGTGTTATCCCATCTATATGTATATTCCATGTGTGTGTGTGTGTGTGTGTGTGTGTATCTCCTAATCAAGCCTTTTTGGCAAACAGGACACTGAAGATCAGCACAGAGTACCAACACTGTTCCCCTGTAACACGAGACAGTCTTGTCTCTCTGTCTTCACCCACTGCATACCAAACACTCTGCGCATTAGCTCATCATTTATCTAGTAGTCTAAGGAAAAACTGAATCAGATCGCTTATGGAGTGGTTTACAATAGGTACTCGTAAACCCTACTGCCCGATAATCTATTTTAGTGGTCTGATATTATGTCTAAGAAACAGCATTTTTAATAAACACACTGGGTGATTCTGATGCCCTAAGCTTGAGAACTACTACGCTACTACACTTTACTGAACATACCTGAAATGTGTTGTTTGATCAGATGTTTTATTGGTTTCAGAATAGTAGCATTTTTATAAAAGCTTTCAGCCAGAATTTACTTTTTTGTTATTATTAGTTAATAGGATGAGTAAGTCTAGGAATTGTAATTACTTTTTTTGTCATCACTAGTTCTAACCAAGTGACTCTAAGTTAGTGAGAATAGAGAGAAATAATCCTGTTGAACTCTATTTCACCCTTCATTCCCTATCCTGGAGACTGCCTTCTTGAGCCAATTCACATTCTTTTCAGATGATACCTCAACACATTTTCTTTCCTGTCAATATAGTTTGGTGAGATAAATTCATATCATGGAAAAAATATGATTCTATCAAAATTTTGTTATGATGTTAACATATATTATCACATAAGTATATATCAAGTAATTATTTAAAAACTATGTTTTAAAATACAAATAATATTTTTTATATAGGAGGAGCAAAGAAAAAAGGAAACAGCATGTATAAAAGGTACTTTTTCTCAACAGTTTATTAGAATAAGTCATGATCAACTTTTAGCAATTCACATTTTAAAGAATCAAGAGGCTATCTTAAACATATACTAGATATCTAAATATTTTTAAAATCATGAAAACTCAAGGGAAATATCTATTTATTAGTATATGAACGAGCATTTTTTTAGAAAACAAAATTTGCAATGTCCTATCTTAAAATGTGAAATTTTAATTTTTTTTTTTGTCCCTTATTTATACCCAAAGGTATCAGAGTCAGTGCCATAGACACATGATGGAGAGTCAAAAGCATGAGCATTCTGTAACCCTTTAGATATTGACTTACTACCTCAAAGCCTTACTCTCCTACATAACTTTAGAAATGCAGAATATAGAATGTAATAAGGTATTTAAAACAGCTTTAAAATCAATGTTACATATTCAAATCAAAACTATGTAAAATATCATAAAAGATGTTGTTTTAGGATATTTTGTAAATGTGATATTTTCTAAAACTTAACATTTTTATTTGCAACTGTTCAGCATAAATAATGTAATGGGAGAAGCATGGGACTTATAGTAACACAGATCTAGAACAAAGTCTGTTTTGTATCTGATTTTGGTGACTCATTTCTCTAAGTCTCAGTCTCAGTAATATCTTTTGTGAAATAGGGCTGATAACTACCTTAAGTAATAATTGAAAGAATAAATGAGATCTGGAAATATATCAAACTGCTGTGTAAATTCTAAGGCATTATATATGAATGTTAATTTAGTAGTTACTTTAATTGGTATAAAGCCAGTTTGATCTCATGGTGGACAAACATTTTGTAATTTAGCTGCTTTGACCCCATGAACGGTAGGCTTCAAGGCTCCTCTGTCCATGGAATTCTCCAGGCAAGATTATTGAAGTGGATAGTCATTCCCTTCTCCAGGGGATCTTCCCCACCCAGGGATCAAACCCGAGTCTTTCATATTGCAGGCGGATTCTTTACCATCTGCCACAGGGAAGCCCAAATTTATCTGCTTAAGGAGACATTTTAAATTTTTTTTTCTTTTTTACTTTTCTTTTTTTAATTGAAAGATAATTGCTTTACAGAATTTTGTTGTCTTCTGTCAAACCTCAACATGAATCAGCCATAGCTATACATATATCCCCTCCCTTTTGAACCTCCCTGTCATCTCCCTCCACATCCCACCCCTCTAGTTGATACAAAGCCTCTGTTTGAGTTTCCTGAGCCAAAATTTAATTTTTAAATAAGATAATATTTAGCCTTAAATAGTTAAACTATCTGCCATCTCTGATTTTAAGGGACATTCCAGAACTGAGCTTTCTAGCCTGTTTAGAATCTTCTTCTGTTAAGACAGGTTGATTTTATTTAGAATAGATTTTTCTACTCTGGTTTATCATGAAAATATTGCTGATTCCCCATTAAATATTTAACATTGTGTAGATATTGATAGCAACTTAGAATTTTCACTGTTGCATTATTCTGTTCCTAAAAACCCTAAAAAGAGTTTGAATTTTAGAAAGTAACATTATCCTTATATTAAGATTTTCTCATGAATATGTAATATTCATAGTAAATCTGTTTTGTTTTGTTTTGTTTTGTTTTACAGCAAATAATGGTTATTCTAAAGATGATTTCTGCCTTGCAACGAAAAAAGTCATTTGTGACCCCTCAGAGTCTAGCTCGGCAACAAATCCCAGCAGTGTTACCTTAAGCTTATCAACATTACCATCTGATTTTTATTACAGCCAAAGTGTAGAAATAGCTGATGACTGGTATTCTGATGATTCTCAAATGAAAAAGAGCCCTCCGATGCCTTTTCTTGGGGAGCCTCTAATGGAAAAAGTATTTTCATACTTGACAACCATTCCATTAGAACAATGTACTGAAAATGTACTAAATATGACACTTCGTGATGGTCAAAAAGATGATAACCTTAAGGAAATATTTACACGAAGAAATACAGAGGTTGAAATACAAAACCTTCAACATAATACTGAATGACTTTTTTCTTTTGAAACTTTGTGTACCCTGAAATCATGTAAAGTTAAAACTGAATTACCAGCTTCTGAGTCTCTTAACATGTCCATGCTAGTATTATTTCTTTTGTTCTTTACCATAGAGTGGTCCTACTTCCCTTTCTAATTATTTGTAGAAACAAAATTACAGGAAGAAGTAGAGTGATATCATAAACATTAAGTTTAAATCCTTGTATCTCATCAAAGGATATAATAGATAATACAAATGTATTTTAACACATAGGAGAAATACTTTAAGAAATCCTCAGCACAGATACATTTTAAATAAAACATTTGCAGCGTTTCTTTATACTTCTGACATTTTCAGTTTTATTTCAGTGTGGGTAAGACTGGGCAGAATACTTCCATCAGCTATTCTGATTTTTAAATACATAAATCACCTACCATTTAAATCTTATTACGCCATGATTTTCATAAGCAATATAACTTTGCTCCTCTAGGGGAGCCTGGAACACTGAAGAATACAGAAAACAATTTTCTTTGCCCTCTCCTATGTCTGTTTCTCAGAATGACCCTCTGATGCTTACCCCACTATGATGAAGATATAAGCGGTTATGTTCATAAGCACCTGACTCAAGCTAGGATGAACCAGAATTTCTCTCTAGTCTGAGAAACCCTTGGTCAAATTTCAATTTATGGCTCCGAGAAATTTTTGACACCTACCCCATAATTAATCTTTTTTTCTTTCTCATAAATACTCTTCATGTAATTAGGCCATGTTTTTCTTTCTCTTGGGAAAAACAATGAAATATATCATTACTTTTTGTGCTTAAAACACTCATACTGGGACTTGTGCATATCTTCCCAGGAGATAAATCATGTCTATTACAATAAATGAAAGGAAACTTGTCTCAAATATGGTAGTAGCATTATACAGGCCCATCACTTCTCTCTTAGAGAGGATATTAAAAAAGATTAGAACACCTGTCTCTTTTGAAGCATCTGGTCATATTTGTTGATTAGATTGTGAGAATATCTCTTTATATCTCTCTACATCCATTCCTAAATCAAAATAAGCCATTTCAGTTAGAGGTTTGTAAAGAATGGTAAAAAAAATTGGTTTCTATTTCTTGGTTTTCTACCAACTTCTATCTTATTGCCTATCCCAGAGAAGAAAGTCATCTCTAATTTTGATAAGATTCTAAAGCTTCCCTAGAAATTTGGGGTTAGAGACAACAGATTCTAGCCTTGTTTTGACTACTCTCTAGAATAGAGGAGACATAAATTGGGGAGCTATGGGTTGCCGTGTCCCACTCTGTGGTTTAGGCAGAAAAGGACAGAAAATCTGCAGTAAGAGAGCAGTGAAGTATTTGCAAAGTGAAGAACAGAGAGGAGAGATCAGAAGAATGTGATCCCTGGCTTTCTTAACAGTGCTCCATTCCCTTTTTCCAGCCCTTCTTGAATCCTGCCCTCAGCTTAGAAAGGCACCCTCATATCTTAATTATAAATTCCTCTTTTTGCTTAAGCTAGAAGATTTGATTTCTGTTACTAGCCACAATCACTGAGGCCTGTTTTTAACTGTTTTGTTTTTTTAGCTTTGGTGAGGTACCCTTATAATTCTTTAATAAATTGCCCTTTTTGCATTAAGTAGAGATTTGTTTCTGTTACTGTAACCAAAGCATCCTAATCAAATTCTTGTCATTTCAAATGAGAAATAAAAAGAACTATACATTTAAAGCACTTTTCACACTGTAGAGATAGAAAAAACTGAGTATTTCTTCAGAACCTAATACATTTGCTTCTTTATTAAAATGTTACTTTTTATCATAGGTATATACCTTGTTCTCTTTGAAAAGTATAATGAGATAAAATTGACACCATTAGCCAGACTCATCAAGAAACAAAGGGAGAAAAATCAAATCAATAAAATTAGAAATGAAAATGGAAAAATCATAACAGACAACACAGAAATACAAAGGATCATAAGAGACGACTATCAGCAATTATATGCCAATAAAATGGACAACGTGGAAGAAATGGACAAATTCTTAGAAAAGTACAACTTTCCAAAACTGGACCAGGAAGAAATAGAAAATCTTAACAGACCCATCACAAGCACGGAAATTGAAACTATAGTCAGAAATCTTCCAGCAAACAAAAGCCCAGGTCCAGACAGCTTCACAGCTGAATTCTACCAAAAATTTAGAGAAAAGCTAACACCTATCCTACTCAAACTCTTCCAGAAAATTGCAGAGAAAGGTAAACTTCCAAACTCATTCTACGAGGCCACCATCACCCTAATACCAAAACCTGACAAAGATGCCACAAAAAAAGAAAACTACAGGCCAATATCACTGATGAACATAGATGCAAAAATCCTTAACAAAATTCTAGCAATAAGAATCCAACAACACATTAAAAAGATCATACACCATGACCAAGCGGGCTTTATCCCAGGGATGCAAGGATTCTTCAATATCCGCAAATCAATCAATGTAATACACCACATTAACAAATTGACAAATAAAAACCATATGATTATCTCAACAGATTTAGAGAAAGCCTTTGACAAAATTCAACATCCATTTATGATAAAAACTCTCCAGAAAGCAGGAATAGAAGGAATATACCTCAACATAATAAAAGCTATATATGACAAACCCACAGCAAACATTATCCTCAATGGTGAAAAATTGAAAGCATTTTCCCTAAAGTCAGGAACAAGACAAGGGTGCCCACTTCACCATTACTATTCAACATAGTTTTGGAAGTTTTGGCCACAGCAATCAAAGCAGAAAAAGAAATAAAAGGAATCCAAATTGGAAAAGAAGAAGTAGAACTCTCACTGTTTGCAGATGACATGATCCTCTACATAGAAAACCCTAAAGACTCCACCAGAAAATTACTAGAACTAATCAATGACTATAGTAAAGTTGCAGGATATAAAATCAACACACTGAAATCCCTTGCATTCCTATACACTAATAATGAGAAAATAGAGAAATTAAGGAAACAATTCCATTCACCATTGCAATGAAAAGAATAAAATACTTAGGAATATATCTACCTAAAGAAACTAAAGACCTATATATAGAAAACTATAAAACACTGGTGAAAGAAATCAAAGAGGACACTAACAGATGGAGAAATATACCATGTTCATGGATTGGAAGAATCATTATAGTGAAAATGAGTATACTACCCAAAGCAATTTATAGATTCAGTGAAATCCCTATCAAGCTACCAATGGTATTCTTCACAGAGCTAGAGCAAATAATTTCACAATTTGTATGGAAATACAAAAAACCTCGAATAGCCAAAGCGATCTTGAGAAAGAAGAATGGAACTGGAGGAATCAACCTACCTGACTTCAGGCTCTATTACAAAGCCACAGTCATCAAGACAGTATGGTACTGGTACAAAGACAGAAATATAGATCACTGGAACAAAATAGAAAGCCCAGAGATAAATCCACACACATATGGACACCTTATCTTTGACAAAGGAGGCAAGAATATACAATGGATTAAAGACAATCTCTTTAACAAGTGGTGCTGGGAAAACTGGTCAACCACTTGTAAAAGAATGAAACTAGAACACTTTCTAACACCATACACAAAAATAAACTCAAAATGGATCAAAGATCTAAACATAAGACCAGAAACTATAAAACTCCTAGAGGAGAACATAGGCAAAACACTCTCTGACATACATCACAGCAGGATCCTCTATGACCCACCTCCCAGAATATTGGAAATAAAAGCAAATATAAACAAATGGGACCTAATTAAATTTAAAAGCTTCTGCACAACAAAGGAAACTATAAGCAAGGTGAAAAGACAGCCTTCACAATGGGAGAAAATAACAGCAAACGAAGCAACTGACAAACAACTAATCTCGAGAATATACAAGCAACTCCTACAGCTCAACTGTAGAAAAATAAACGGCCCAATCAAAAAATGGGCCAAAGAACTAAATAGACATTTCTCCAAAGAAGACATACAGATGGCTCACAAACACATGAAAAGATGCTCAACATCGCTCATTATCAGAGAAATGCAAATCAAAACCACTATGAGGTACCATTTCACACCAGTCAGAATGGCTGCGATCCAAAAGTCTACAAGTAATAAATGCTGGAGAAGGTGTGGAGAAAAGGGAACCCTCTTACACTGTTGGTGGGAATGCAAACTAGTACAGCCACTAGGGAGAACAGTGTGGAGATTCCTTAAAAAACTGGAAATAGAACTGCCTTATGACCCAGCAATCCCACTGCTGGGCATACACACTGAGGAAACCAGAAGGGAAAGAGACACGTGTACCCCAATGTTCATCGCAGCACTGTTTGTAATAGCCAGGACATGGAAGCAACCTAGATGTCCATCAGCAGATGAATGGATAAGAAAGCTGTGGTACATATACACAATGGAGTATTACTCAGCCATTAAGAAGAATACATTTGAATCAGTTCTAATGAGGTGGATGAAACTGGAGACTATTATACAGAGTGAGGTAAGCCAGAGGAAAAACACCAATACAGTATACTAATGCATATATATGGAATTTAGAAAGATGGTAACAATAACCCTATATATGAGACAGCAAAAGAGACACTGATGTATAGAACAGTCTTTTGGACTCTGTGGGAGAGGGAGAGGGTGGGAAGATTTGGGAGAATGGCATTGAAACATGTATAATATCATATATGAAATGAGTCGCCAGTCCAGGTTCGATGCACAATACTGGATGCTTGGGGCTGGTGCACTGGGACGACCCAGAGGGATGGTACGGGGAGGGAGGAGGGAGGAGGGTTCAGGATGGGGAACACGTGTATACCTGTGGCAGATTCATGTTGATATATGGCAAAACCAATACAATATTATAAAGTTAAAAAATAAAATAAAATATAAAAAAAGAAAAGTCTAATGAGCAGTACATATGAAATTACAGCATATGTTTTAAAGTGAAAGTGAAAGTTCCTCAGTCGTGTTGAACTCTTTGCAACCCTATGGACTATACAGTCCATAGAATTCTCCAGGCCAGAATACTGGAGTGGGTAGCCATTCCCTTCTCCAGGGGATCTTCCCAACCCAGGGAGAGAACCCAGGTCTCCTACATTACAGGCAGATTTTTTACCATCTGAGCCACCAGGGAAGCCCACATATGTTTTAGGTCAGTGACAAAGGACAGTTTATTAGTCATAGCAATAGCCAAAGTATCATCATTTTTGCCTCATTTCTTGAGCCCCAGTTCCCATAAGGCAGTAAAAAGAGGCCCAAATAATGACTGCACAGTGGATTGCATGACAGGAAAGAACACTGAGTTAATGGAAGCAAGTGTTTCATAATGAGCAATAAGCATGCCTGCCCTTTGTACCATAGGAAGGCACAATATATTCTAAGAGTGTTTTGCTCCATATACATTGGTGAAAAGAGTTTGGCGTTCTGTGTGTCTGCTCACAGGCATGCAAAAATACAAGAGATCTGTAATTAACACTGCCATAGGGTATTGATTACAGTTTATTTTTAAATCACAAATACCTGGAAACCAACACAAATTAGCTTAGGAAAACTATTTTTATTTGTAAATAGAATTCAAATAATGGTTAAGCAACTAAATACAGAAAGCACAAGAACATCTCTTCTTGGGTCTCAAGAACAGATGGAACAGGGTCAAAGTCCATCAAGACTATTTCTGTTTATACCAGTCAAGTTTTGATGAGGGGAAATTGAATCACTATCATGTATGAGAAAGGGGATTTTTAAGAGCTATATCTTAAATAGCTGTAGAAGAAGCTGGGGAAGTGAAGGTTTAGGAGAGAAGTTGGAGGATCAGAGAAGTCACCAGCTACATAATCTGAGAAGCCACCTTGTCCAGCTGCCACAGGGAGCCTGGGGAAGGGAGAAGGAAGGCCTGTGAGAATGTCTAGAGGAAGATGTGCCTCTGCGTAGCAACTGCCTTGACAGTATTTTGTCAACCATCTGGTGGTGACCCTGGGGCCATTGTTTGTCAACAGGGTCAACAGTTAGGAAGAAAAGCTGTATGCTGGGGGAATGAACTGGAAACACGGCAGAGGAGAGTGAGGACAATTTGGAGCCCACTGTCCTCTCTGCTGATACCACATGTAAACATGATGGCCTTCACAGAATAATGGCTTCTGCTTGAAGTCTGCCTTCCAAATAGTGCACAGATCACTTTCTTGGCCAACTCTAACCCAGAAGCATACAGGTAAAAGTATACAGGGAAACATAATTCTAGCATAAGGAGTTAACAGAGTATAAACTATCTCAGTCCACTCACCAATTTGGCATTCATTTGCTACAGTCCCAAAGTGTTGGACACAACTGAAGCAATTTTGCATGTATGCATTCATGCACACACACTTTAACAATATTTAAAACTTCTGCAAAAAGAAGTAGCAATTGTGTTCTCATGTTCCATGATGAGATGATGCAAGATACCCCCTATAAAAAACAATGCACCTAGACTCTCCCCAGTGGAAGATAGAGTCCCACTTGTCACTTTGTCCATTTTTGAGTGATATTTCTCTTTTAGCGAGACAGATCCGCATTGAAATTCTGTAACCTAAATAATGAAATATAAGGTTAGCCACTATTCACATGTGTTCTTAGAGGAATAAGATAGAGGAAGAAAAGAAAAAGAACTGGAATATATTCATTTCAAGGTAGGAGTGAAATGCCTGTAACTACTGCCATTGTTTTGTAATTTGTGACATGGTCATTGCTGAGACAAAATAAAATATTTGCCACTGTATTACCAGGAGTAGTAGAAGAGTCACTCTTTT
Source organism: Bubalus kerabau (assembly GCF_029407905.1). Classification (NCBI taxonomy): domain Eukaryota; kingdom Metazoa; phylum Chordata; class Mammalia; order Artiodactyla; family Bovidae; genus Bubalus; species Bubalus kerabau. The sequence goes on along the minus strand of NC_073629.1, from coordinate 95,651,984 downwards.
TTACACCCTTTCTTTCTTGAACCTGAGAGTCCTGGCCAAGAGATAGAGAGATCTCACTATATCTTGGTATGGAACACATCTGTCTGGGCCATGAAAAGTGTTGCCATTAAAACTGGGTCTTCAAAAGGTCCCCTCCCCAACCCGCATACCATTCTATCAGATTCATGGTTTGGGTAAAAGGGAAAATGGTAAGAAAAGTTAATTCCATGAGCACAACCCTACTGATATACCTCATTTGATGTCAAGTAAAATTGTTTTCTGGTCATAAGCAATCTTTTCAGATACCATGATGGTGAATCAGGTACCCTGAAGTCCAGGGATAGTGGTAATGGAAGAAGCTCCGTGGTCTGGAAAGGCAAATCCATATCCAAAGTGAAATTCAAGTGAGAACACAGGTAATAATTTTCTCATGGTAGAAGTAGTCTGATGTAATCAACCTGTTACCAGATGGTGATACATGCTCCTCCCAGGAAATGGAGAGTGTTAATCTCTGCTTTTTGCAAGTGGGGCTCTCAGAAGTGGCTGTAGTCACGTCAGCCTTAGTGAGTGGAAGTCCATGTTCCTAAACCCAAGTAACTTTCATCCCTTTCAACATGGTCGTTTTCTCCATGAGTCTATTGAGCAAGGACAAGGGTAGCTGTTGGAAGAGGCTGACTGACATCCATGGAACAGATCATCTTGTCCACTTGATTGTTAGCGTCTTCTGATATTGCCCTTTGGGGAGCATTTACAAGGGCCTCCAATTTATCTTCACATTTGGTGCCCATTCTGAGAAATTTACCTACAAGTATCTTCCTTGACTCCTTATTGGTGGTTTTCCAATTGTACTCCTTGCAAGTTCCCAGCCATCCCCCCATATCATTAGCCTGAAAATCTATACGTCTGAATGTATACTTCTTCCAGTCTATAAAAATAGGTCAGTGCTCAGAGTTATGCCTACTGAGACTCTTTCACTCCTGACCATCAGAGTCATACATGAGCAGGGCTATGGTACTCCAACTCTGAATTTTTAGCTGATGCTGGCACATCACAGAAGTATCTGTGAACCAGGGTCAAGTATTTCCCTCCTCAGTCAACTGGTGACCAGTAACTCCACTTGATCGCATAGATACAAGTTGAGAGAAGACCATGTAGCAGGAATCAGAGCCCCAAGAGGACTAATCATTTCCTCATACAATTTCTTTGTGCCTTCAGAATCTACTCAAATTCAGTTTTACATGTCTTAATGCCATTTTAGATCTATCACAGATCTGTATGCCTAACTTTATCTATTAGTGAACCAGACAACATCCAGTTCATGGTGAGCAGCTCAGTTCACCAGTTCAAAGTAGCTTGGTGGCCATGGTCACATATTAAGTCTCTACTAGTCTAATGGCATTCCATGGACTGTAGAGTCCATGGGGTAGCAAAGAGTCAGACACAACTGAGCGACTTTCAAAAATGGAGAAGGAAATGGCACCCCACTCCAGTATTCTTGCCTGGAGAATCCCATGGACAGAGCAGCCTGATAGGCTACAGTCCACGGGGTTGCAAAGAGTCAGACACGACTGAGCGACTTCAGTCAGTTCAGTCAGTCTAATGGCAAGCTAGGTGTTGTTTCCAAAAGGTGAATAATTATTGGCAGGTGATAACATAGTTTTGTTTGGAATCCTATAAACTCTGATTAACCTTATTTGCCTGCTGAAGTGTCCATACAGCTTCCTTATCTGATAGATGCTTCAAATAGCATAGATCTGCTGGGCCATATGGCCCAAGGGGCAGAATAACTAACTTGGTAACCTGGACCTGTTACAGAGCCTTCTATTCTTTTGGGCAATAGTCAGAACTGAAACTCTGTCAAGTTAACTCAGTGAGTCAGAGTAGCACATCCAAATGAGGTTTGTGTTGCCTCTGGTATCCATTGTACCTCTTAGTGCTTGGAGAAGTCAGATGCAGCAACTATTTTTCCAACTTGAAGCATCTTGTTCATTTCCATCTGAACATGCTTCAGACCACTGGATGCTTAGAGTTTACTGAGGCAACAAGCCCTTGTATTTTATGGAATTTATTTCCACCTTCAGACATGCATGCTGCTAAGTCACTTCAGTTGTGTCCGACTCTGTGTGACCCCATAGATGGCAGCCCACCAGGCTCCCCCATCCCTGGGATTCTCCAGGCAGGAACACTGGAGTGGGTTGCCATTTCCTTCTCCAATGCGTGAAAGGGAAGTTGCTCAGTCGTGTCCAACTCTTAGCGACCCCCTGGACTGCAGCCTACCAGGCTCCTCCATCCATGGGATTTTCTAGGCAAGAGTACTGGAGTGGGGTGCCATCACCTTCTCTGTAGACATGCATATATCTTATCAAATTATCTAGAATAGTTACTAATTCTTATTCACCGTGGACAATCAGCATGATACCACAAATGTCCTGTGGTGTCCATTCATGTGTAACAAAGAAGATCAAGACCAATTTGGACTAGGTTATGACGGAGGGTTAGAAAAACAATATAACCCTTGAGTGGAACAGTGAGGGTATAGTGCTTTTCCTTCCAAATGAAATAAAACTGCATCTTGTGGTTCATACTAACAGGAATAAAGGCGGGGGAGTATTTGCCAGAGGAATAGCAGATACAAGGGAAAGTGTTGATTTTTTTTTTCAGCAATGAAGCAGCACAGAACAGCAGCTTTAATTGAGGTCTACCTGAATAAATCATTTGGAACAATCCTCTTTCATCTTCTAGAAGCTATTTGTCTTCTGCACAGGCCAGAGAAGCAAGCTGAAAGAAGATAAGAATCACCATACCTGCCTCCTTCAAGCAACATTAATCTTTCTCATCTTTCTATGTGGTTTTGCTTTTGGTTTCTTATTTTGGTAGGGAGAAACACAGTGCCTTGCATTTGGTTTTTGCTACCATAATAACTCTCATTCCATAGGTAAGAGAGCCTACATGGAGATTTTGTCATTTGTTAAGTATGTCTATTCCAATTATGCTTTCTGCAACTGGAGAGAAAACCATGGATTGGGTTTGGAATTCACTGGACCTATTGAGATGGACCCAAACCATAACTACATTAGTGACCTGACCTCCGTAAACCCCTATTTGACTAGTGAGCTACTGTGACATTTTAAAACTCCAGTAATTAGTATCAATTCACAACTGCTGTCTCCATTTAAAAATCTGGTTATTTCCCTTAGCCCAGTGCACCATCACACTGGAAAATGGTTGTACTTATTTGGGGGGAAGCCTAGGAGGAACATTTACAGTGTGAATTTTCAGCAGAGCAGTGGGGTCCTTCCTCAAAACCATCTTTTATCCGAAGGGCTCTGGGTCTGAGAAAAAGCTGAAATCTGGGATGTAGTTGAGGAACCACAACTCTATAATGTAGAGATTCAAGCTATTTAGCTAGCACTTTTTCTCTCATTCAAATCAAGTTAGCTTTTATAGGTTAAATCTGTCTGCACTGTGGTAGACAACAGCTGAAGTGTCTGCTTGGCTCTTTCAGCTCTTGTGTTGCCCCTGGACACCTTGGATTATCACCTGTGTAACAATTCAATAGTAAGCCATGGCAGAGATCCAAAGATACATTTTCCCAAAGCCATACAGATGGCCAACAAGCACATGGAAAGCTGCTCAGCATCACTAATCATCAGAGAAATTCAAATCAAAGCCACAATGAGATGTTCAGTTCAGTTCAGTTCAGTCGCTCAGTTGTGTCCGAGATGTTACATCACACCTATTAGAATGGTTGTCATCAAGACAAACATAATAAGTGTTAGCAAGGATGTAGAGAAAAAGGAACACTTGTGCACTGTTGGAGGGAATGTAAGTTGGTGCAGCCATTATGGAAAACAGTATGGAAATTCCTCAAAGATTTTAAAATAGAACTACCATATGGTCCAGCAATTCTGGATCATATCCAAAGGAAATGAAAACCTATCTCAAAGAGGCATTTGTATCTTCATGTTCACTGTAGCATTAATTACAGTAGCTAAGACACAGAAACAAGTTTCATCAGTAGATGAGTGGATAAGGAAAATGAGGTATATATAGACAATGGAATAGTGTATAGGACTATATAATGAACATCTTGTCATTTGTGACATTGATGGACTTGATGGGCATCATGCTAAGAGAAATCAGAGAAAAACAAATATTGTATAGTCTCACTTATATGTGGAATCTCAAAGAAACAGAGGACAGATGAGTGGTTGCCAGAGGCTTGGGGTAAGGGGTGGAGATGGTCAAAAGGTACAAATTTCCATTTGTAAGATAAATAAGTTCTGGGATATAATATACACCATGGTGTTTTTAGTTAACAATACTGTATTACACATTTGAGTGTTGCTAAGAGAATAAAGTTCTCATCACAAGAAAAAAATTACAACACTTTGGTGATGAACATTAATTATACATGTAGCAACCATTTTCGGAGAAGGCAATGGCACCCCACTCCAGTACTCTTGCCTGGAAAATCCATGGACAGAGGAGCCTGGTAGGCTGCAGTCCATGGGATCGCTAAGAGTCGGACACGACTGAGCGACTTCACTTTCACTTTTCTCTTTCATGCATTGGAGAAGGAAATGGCAACCCACTCCAGTATTCTTGCCTGGAGAATCCCAGGGATGGCGGAGCCTGGTAGGCTGCCGTCTATGGGGTCGCACAGAGTCAGACACGACTGAAGTGACTTAGCATTAGCATTAGCAACCATTTTGATATATATATATATATATATGAAATCATTATGTTGTATACCTTAAACTAATATTGTCAATTACATCTCAATAAAACTGGGGAAAATATTGAGCCCTGAATTGCAGGGGCATTTATATGCCGATTTGGTGTTCCACATCCATTTTAGCAGTCACCAATAGATAAAGGTACTTTTGTGAAAGTCCAGGAATCCAGTGTAGAAGTTCCAAAATACCACCAAAGAAAAATCTGAGAATAAATATTTTGAAAATGGTAAGATAAAGAGTTTCACTTTGCCCATGTTACCTCTCCCTCAAGGTAGCAGGGCTTGATGTCAGGAGAACCCCACAGCCTGTGATTTTGCCCACAGGAAATGAAGAGAACATGTGAGTGAGTACCTGCTTCTCCCAGCTGTGCAGGAGATGCTTTCCTTTCTCATCCAACTCAGTTTACTGAAGTGATCTGCAAGGCTGTGTGATTGGGAGAGGGTGGGAGCACAGGGACACAATTGTGTCCCTTTGGTGTACTTATATCAAAGGGACACAACTAACAGCTTCACTCTTCTTCGTACCCGCTGATCTGTGGATTCTATCAAAAAGGCCAATCATGAAACACTGGGAATGCCTTACCTTACCAGGATCATGAGAACTCTCAACTTTGTGCATCTCCGCCATATCTACAACCTCCCCAGGCTGGCTCCCAGCATGAGCTTCTATGGACAGTGAAAGCTAGCCCTTGCAGATGGCTAGTAAACAAGCACAGAAAGTCATCCCAACTCTGTGGGACTAGGAAAAGGTTCATAAACTTCAGTTGTTCAGGGTAGTGCTAAGCGGAGGGAGGCAAGGGGTTCTCAGTACCCAGTCTGTCTTTGCAGGGTTAAGAAAAGGCATACAATTTTTAGAATTCCCCCTTAAGAGGAAGCGCAAAGTATAGATTGGGCATGCAAGAACGGCCGAGAGGAGCTACCCCGCATCCGAGGTCAGGGGTAGCGACGAGAGGAGTTACCCCGTGTCCAAGGCCAGGGGCGGCGGCCGGGAGGAGCAACCCACGCCCGAGGCCAGGGGCAGTGGCCGGGAGGACCAACCCCACGTCCAAGAAGCCGTGGCTGCACGGGCTCAGGGGGGCCTAGAAGAGCTATCCCACGTTGAAGGTCAGGAAGGGCAGCGGTGAGGAGATACCCCTCGTCCAAGGTAAGGAGCAATGGCTGCGCTTTGCTGGAGCAGCCGTGAAGAGATACCCCATGCCCAAGGTAAGAGAAAGCCAAGTAAGACGGTAGATGTTGCAAGAGGGCATCAGAGGGCAAACACACTGAAACCATACTCACAGAAAACTAGTCAATCTAATCACACTAGGACCACAGCCTTGTCTAACTCAATGAAACTAAGCCATGCCCGTGGGGCAACCCAAGATGGGCAGGTCATGGTGGAGAGATCTGACAGAATGTGGTCCACTGGAGAAGGGAATGGCAAACCACTTCAGTATTCTTGCCTTGAGAACCCCATGAACAGTATGAAAAAGCAAAATGATAGGATACTGAAAGAGAAACTCCCCAGGTCAGTAGGTGCCCAATATGCTACTGGAGATCAGTGGAGAAATAACTCCAGAAAGAATGAAGGGATGGAGCCAAAGCAAAAAGAATACCCAGCTGTGGATGTGACTGGTGATAGAAGCAAGGTCCGATGCTGTAAAGAGCAATATTGCATAGGAACCTGGAATGTCAGGTCCATGAATCAAGGCAAATTGGAAGTGGTCAAACAAGAGATGGCAAGAGTGAATGTCGACATTCTAGGAATCAGCGAACTGAAATGGACTGGAATGGGTGAATTTAATACAGATGACCATTATATCTACTACTGCGGGCAGGAATCCCTCAGAAAAAATGGAGTAGCCATCATGGTCAACAAAAGAGTCCAAAATGCAGTAGTTGGATGCAATCTCAAAAACGACAGAATGATCTCTGTTTGTTTCCAAGGCAAGCCATTCAATATCACAGTAATCCAAGTCTATGCCCCAACCAGTAACGCTGAAGAAGCTGAAGTTGAACGGTTCTATGAAGACCTACAAGACATTTTAAAACTAACACCCAAAAAAGATGTCCTTTTCATTATAGGGGACTGGAATGCAAAAGTAGGAAGTTAAGAAACACCTGGAGTAACAGGCAAATTTGGCCTTGGAATACGGAATGAAGCAGGGCAGAGACTAATAGAGTTTTGCCAAGAAAATGCACTGGTCATAACAAACACCCTCTTCCAACAACACAAGAGAAGACTCTACACATGGACATCACCAGATGGTCAACACCGAAATCAGATTGATTATATTCTTTGCAGTCAAAGATGGAGAAGCTCTATACGGTCAGCAAAAATAAGACCAGGAGCTGACTGTGGCTCAGACCATGAACTCCTTATTGCCAAATTCAGACTTAAATTGAAGAAAGTGGAGAAAACCACTAGACCATTCAGGTATGGCCTAAATCAAATCCCTTATGATTATACAGTGGAAGTGAGAAATAGATTTAAGGGCCTAGATCTGATAGATAGAGTGCCTGATGAACTATGGAATGAGGTTCGTGACATTGTACAGGAGATAGGGATCAAGACCACCCCCATGGAAAAGAAATGCAAAAAAGCAAAATGGCTGTCTGGGGAGGCCTTACAAATACCTGTGAAAAGAAGAGAAGCGAAAAGCAAAGGAGAAAAGGAAAGATATAAACATCTGAACGCAGAGTTCCAAAGAATAGCAAGAAGAGATAAGAACGCCTTCTTCAGCGATCAATACAAAGAAATAGAGGAAAACAACAGAATGGGGAAGACTAGAGATCTCTTCAAGAAAATCAGAGATACCAAAGGAAAATTTCATGCAAAGATGGGCTCGATAAAGGACAGAAATGATATGGACCTAACAGAAGCAGAAGATATTAAGAAGAGATGGCAAGAATACACAGAAGAACTGTACAAAAAAGATCTTCACGACCCAGATAATCACGATGGTGTGATCACTCACCTAGAGCCAGACATCCTGGATGTGAAGTCAAGTGGGCCTTAGAAAGCATCACTATGAACAAAGCTAGAGGAGGTGATGGAATTCCAGTGCAGCTATTCCAAATTCTGAAAGATGATGCTGTGAAAGTGCTGCACTCAATATGCCAGCAAATATGGAAAACTCAGCAGTGGCCACAGGACTGAAAAAGGTCAGTTTTCATTCCAATCCCAAAGAAAGGCAATGCCAAAGAATGCTCAAACTACTGCACAATTGCACTCATCTCACACGCTAGTAAAGTAATGCTCAAAATTCTCCAAGCCAGGCTTCAGCAATATGTACACCGTGAACTTCCTGATGTTCAAGCTGGTTTTAGAAAAGGCAGAGGAACCAGAGTTCAAATTGCCAACATCCGCTGGATCATGGAAAAAGCAAGAGATTTCCAGAAAAACATCTATTTCTGCTTTATTGACTATGCCAAAGCCTTTGACTGTGTGGATCACAATAAACTGTGGAAAATTCTTCAAGAGATGGGAATACCAGACCACCTGACCTGCCTCTTGAGAAATTTGTATGCAGGTCAGGAAGCAACAGTTAGAACTGGACATGGAACAACAGACTGGTTCCAAATAGGAAAAGCAGTTCTTCAAGGCTGTATATTGTCACCCTGTTTATTTAACTTCTATGCAGAGTACATCATGAGAAACGCTGGACTGGAAGAAACACAAGCTGGAATCAAGATTGCCAGGAGAAATATCAATAACCTCAGATATGCAGATGACACCACCCTTATGGCAGAAAGTGAAGAGGAACTAAAAAGCCTCTTGATGAAGGTGAACGTGGAGAGTGAAAAAGTTGGCTTAAAGCTCAACATTCAGAAAATGAAGATCATGGCATCTGGTCCCATCACTTCATGGGAAATAGATGGGGAAACAGTGAAAACAGTGTCAGACTTTATTTTTCTGGGCTCCAAAATCACTACAGATGGTGACTGCAGCCATGAAATTAAAAGACACTTACTCCTTGGAAGCAAAGTTATGACCAACCTAGACAGCATATTCAAAAGCAGAGACATTACTTTGCCAACAAAGGTCCGTCTAGTCAAGGCTATGGTTTTTCCTGTGGTCATGTATGGATGTGAGAGTTGGACTGCGAAGAAGGCTGAGCGCCAAAGAATTGATGCTTTTGAATTGTGGGGTTGGAAAAGACCCTTGAGAGTCCCTTGGACTGCAAGGAGATCCAACCCGTCCATCCTGAAGGAGATCAGCCGTGGGATTTCTTTGGAAGGACTGATGCTGAAGCTGAAACTCCAGTACTTTGGCCACCTCATGCGAAGAGTTGACTTATTGGAAAAGGCCCTGATGCTGGGAGGGATTGGGGGCAGGAGGAGAAGGGGATGACAGAGGATGAGATGGCTGGATGGCATCACTGACTCCATGGACGTGAGTCTCAGTGAACTCCGGGAGTTGGTGCTGGACAGGGAGGCCTGGCGTGCTGCGATTCATGGGGTCGCAAAGAGTCGGACACGACTGAGCGACTGATCTGATCTGATCCATCGAAAAAGTCTTTAAAAGTCTCAGAATTTCTTAGCTGTACTAACAGATGAAGGTAATCTCTCCTGAAGTCAGTCAGTAAATAATAGAAGAGATGACTTCTTCAAATGTGAAGACAGCAATGCAAGACTTTAAGAAATAATTTTTTAAAAAATCAAAGAAATATTACACCATCAAAGGAACACAATAATTTTCTAGTAATCAATCCCAAAGAAATGGAGATCAACAAATTGCCTGGCAAAGAATTCAAAATTCTTATTAGTATTACTTTTGGTTACACTGCATGGCACGTGGAAACTTAATTCCCAACCAGGGATCAAACTTATGCCCCCTGCAGTGGAACCACAGTCTTAACCCCTGGACCACCAGGGAGGTCCCTCAAAATAATCGTTTTAAAGAAACAGCGAGGTGCAAGAGAAGACAGACAATGAAATCAGGAAAACAGTGCATGAAAAAGGTTCAACAAAGAAAATAAATTATGTTTTTAAATTCTGCAGCTAAAGATACGATGAATAAAATAAAAATTGTGATAGCATGAACAATATATATAATCAAGCAGAAGAAAAAAATCTGTGAATTCAAAGAGAAGTCATTTGAAATTATCCATCCATCATCACAGGAATATATAGTTTATTCCAGCTATCTAATTTTATACCTCAAGGAATTAGAGAAAAAGAACAAACTAAGGTCAAATTTAGCAGAAGAAAGAAAATAACAAGAATCAGAGTAGAAAAAGGGTACAGACCCCAAAAAAAGGAAAAAAAAATCAATGAAACTAAGAGCTGCTTTTAAGAAAAAACAAACAAAATTGACAAGCTTTCAGTCTGACTAAGGAAAAAGAGATTCAAATAAATCATAAATGAAAGAAAAGACATTACAACTGATACTGCAGAAAGACAAAGGACCATAAGAGACCATTATGAACAGTTATATGCCAGTAAATTGGACAACCTAACAGAAACAGATAAATTCCTAGAAAGATAACCTGTCAACACTGAACAGATAAAAATTGTGAATCACTATGTTGTACATCTGAAACTAATATAATAGTATTATAAATCAACTTGTACTTCAGTAAAAAAATTTTTAAATAAAATAAAATTTTATTTAATTTTTATAAAGACTGACTCATGAAGAAATAGAAAGTATGAATAGACCTAAAACTGGTAAAAAGATAAAATTAGTAATCAAAAATCTCCCCAAAATAGAAAAGTCCAGGACCAGATGTTGTACCTGGTGAATTGTACCAACCATTTACAGAAGAATTAATGCCAGTCCTTCTCAAACTCTTCCAAAAAATTTAAGTAAAAGGAACACTTCAAAGCTCCACTTGCAAGGCCAGCATCACCCTTATACCAAAGCCAGACAAGAATACTACAAGAAAAGAGAGTTACAGATCAACATCCCTGATGCACATAGATGCAAAAATCCTCAGCAAAGTATTAGCCAACCAAATTCAACAATACATTAAAATAATCATAAACCATAATCTAGTGGGATTTATTCTGGGGATGCAAAGATGTTTCAGTATTCACAAATCTGTAAATGTGATATATCATATTAGCAAAATGAACACTAAAAATCATATGATCACCTCAATAGATGCAGAAAAAGCATTTGATAAAATTCAACATCCATTCATGATAAAAACATCCATTCATGTCATCAAAGTGAGTACTGAGTGAATGTACCTCAACATAATAAAGGCCGTATATGACAAGTACACAGCTTACATCATACTCAGTGGTGAAAAACTGATATTTTTTACTGTTAGATCAGAAATAACACAAGGATGTCCACTCTCACCATTTTTATTTATTCATAGGACTAGAAGTCCTAGCCAGAGAAATTAGGCAAAAAAAAAAAAAAGATATCATATATAGAAAACCCTAAAAAAGCAAAACAATTGTTAGAACTAACAGTTACTAAAAAAAAAAAAAAAACCTGTTAGAACTAATAAACAGATTCAGTAAAGTTGCAAGATACAAAACAAACATACGAAAATCACTTGCATTTTGATATGCTAACAATAAATTGAAAGAGACATTAAGAAAGCAGTCCTACTTACCGTCACATTAAAAACAATAAAATATTTAGGAATAAACATAATCAAGGAGGTGAGAGACTTGTACACTGCAAACTGTAAGCTACAGACGAAAAAACTGAACAAGACATAAATGGATTGAAAGAATATAAAAAAACATCCATACTCCACAAAAGGATCTACAAATCCAACGCAGTCTTTATTAAGATTCCAGTGGCATTTTTCACAGACACAGGGGGAAAAAAATCCAAAAATTTATATGGAGCCACAGATGATCCTAAATAGCCAAAGCAATCTTAGAAAAACAAAGCTGGAGGCATAACACTTCCTGATGTCAAGTTATATTACAAAGCTATAATACAAGCACTGTGGCACTGGCATAAAAACAAACAGAACAATGGAATGAAATAGAGAAGCCACAAATAAATCATGCATATACAACTAATCTTTGACATGGACACAAAGAACACACAATGGGGAAAGGAGAGTCTCTTTAATAATGTTAGGAAAACTGGATATTCACATGCAAAAGAATGAAACTGGACCTCTATTTTACATCACTCACAAAGATTAAAAACTTAATGTAAGACTGGAAAATGTAAAAACTCCTAGAAGAAAACACAGGGGAAAAACTCCTTGATGTTGGTCTTGGCAATGGCATTCTATATTTGACACAAAAAAGACAAGCAACAAACTAAAAATAAACAAGTAAGACTATATCAATTTAAAGGGATTTTGCACAGCAGAGGAAACTGTTAACAGAATGAAAAGGCAGCCTGTGGAATGGAAGGAAATTTTTGCAAACCACCTACCAAATAAAGAGATTAATATCTAAAACATATAAGGAACTCATATATCTCAATGCAAAACACAAATGCTCAAAATTTTAAAATTAGCAAAGGACCCAAATAGGCATTTTTCCAAATAAGACACAGAAATGGCCAATGGTACATGAAAAGATGCTCAGCATCTCTAATCACCAGGAAAATGCAAGTCAAAACCACAGTGAAATATTACCTCACTGCCATCAAAATGGCCAAAGAGAGAATACAAAACAAATGTTGGTGAAAATATGGAGAGTAGAGAACCCCGTGCACCGTGGCACTGGCACGTGGAATGTAAATTATTTCAGCCATTATGTATGTAGTTTCCTCAAAATCTTGAAAACAGAATTTCCACATGTCCAACAAAGCCAATTCTGAATATATATCTGAAAGTGAGTATCTTGAAGAGATATCTCACCTCCATGTTCACTGCAGCATTACTTATAATAACCAAGCTATATAAACAACCTAAGTACCCATTGATGAATGAGTGGAGAAAGAAAATATGGTGTGTGTGTATATACATATGTATATACACGTAATAATGGAATATTATTCAGCTACAAAAAATAAGAATATCTTGCCATTTGCCACAACATGGATGACCCTGGTGGGCATTATGCTAAGTGAAATAAGCCAAGTAGAGAAAGCCAGTTTCTGTGTAATATCACTTATGCATGGAATCTAAAGAAAAAAAAAAGTCACAGTTATAGAAAAAGAGTAGAATTGCATTTTCCATGGATTGGGGAAATGGGGAGATGTTGGTCAAAGGGTACAGACTTCTGGCTATAAGATGAAGAAGCTCTAAAGATCTAATGTACAGATAGTGACTGTAGTTAATAATACTGTATTACATGCTGAAATTTTATAAGAGAGTGAATCTTAAGATTTCTCACCATACACACTCAAAAAAGTGTAGCTATTAAGGTAAAGGACATGTTGATTAAATTAATTGTGGTAAATATTTCACAGTGTGTTAATATAACACATATACCTTAACTATATACAATTTTATAATAAAATTATACTCAATAATTATATTTGATAATAGTGTTCAATAATTATATTATTATAATCAATTCTATTTGAATGATATATAATACATGCATATGATGTTATATATTATATATAATATATTCAATTCAATACAGCTAGAAACAAAACATGTCCCAAAGTTGTTTCATTAAATTCTGTGGCTTCAAGAAACTGTCAAATGCTCTTGAATATCATGATAATATCTTCATCAGCACCCCAAAGATTTAAAAAAATAAAAAGATAACAAACTTGTGTTCTTTGGGAAAAACAATATTATCTGGTGTGCTTGTTTTTGTATGTTAAAATAGAGAAAAGTACCATAAAATTATAATAAAAAGTCATATGTAAATTCCCAAAGTAAAAAAATATTGATGTTTTCTCAAAAAAAAAAAAAAAAAAGTGATTTGTTAGGTGGCATCCAGATAAGCCTGTAGTCTAGGCCTAATAAGTTAAGCTCCACTCCTAAGGCATTCCTATTCTGAGAACTCCATGTGATGCCTCATATAATATGATGTCTCCCCACTAAAATATTCCCAGCCCTAGGTGAATGTGGAAATTGTTTGGCCTACTGCTTTCTAACAGACCTTCCTCAGCCTCAGGTAGTTTTCCTCATTTGCTTTCACGACTTAACGCTCACCCAAGGACACAGGGAGCACCCTCAGTAGATCTCCCACGTTCTTTCTTTGTGCATTCTGCCTGTCTAATTATAGCTGCCTTCACCTCCAAAAACTCCAGTATCTATTTCCTCAACTCCAGACCACCAGAATCTGAATTTCCCTTTCCTGTGCTGCACTGTAGAAACTTCCTCCAGGGGGTAAGTTGAGGAAATCAAAGGATTGGCTTCTTTTATTTCCCAATTCTCAGGGTTTTCACAGTCCTTCAAGTCCTATTCAACATCTAAAACATGTTTCACTTAGTTTGTCTGGTTTTCTATTTATGTGGAAAGATAAATCTAGTCCCTATTACTACCTCATAGCTAGAAGTGTGCTGCTGCTGCAGCTGCTAAGTCACTTCAGTCGTGTCCGACTCTGTGCGACCCCATAGATGGCAGCCCACCAGGCTCCCCCGTCCCTGGGATTCTCCAGGCAAGAACACTGGAGTGGGTTGCCATTTCCGTCTCCAATGCATGAAAGTGAAAACTGAAAGTGAAGTCGCTCAGTTGTGTCTGACTCTTCACGACCCCATGGACTGCAGCCCACCAGGCTCCTCCGTCCATGGGATTTTCCAGGCGAGAGTACTGGAGTGGGGTGCCATCGCCTTCTCTGAGCTAGAAGTGTAAGTCCCACCTAACTCTGGATTTGCATTTCTCAAATCTATCTTCTTCCTTATAAAGTCAGAGAGATATTTTATAAATGCAAATCTAATATCATCTCTCCTCATGTAAAGCCCCTCAATTGCTTCCACCTGACACTAATCCCGTCCTTAAACTCTAGGATCCCGTCATCCCTAAGCAGTCCTGGAATTCATCAGGCTGTCTCATGCACCTATTCTTATTTTACTCCCCACTCCTTTAGCCTTTAAAAGATAGCTCTCTGTGGTCAGAGGGTAAAACTTCCAGTTACAAGAAGAATAAGTTTGGGACATCTATTGTATAGCATGGTGATTATAGTGAATAATATTGTATTATATACTTGAAGTTGCTAAGAGAGATCTTCACCATTCTTACCATAAAAAAGAAATATTAGTATGTGAGATCATACAGGTATTAGCTAATGCCATGCTAGTATTCTTTTTGCGATATAGAAGTGTATCACATCAGCATGTTTACACCTTGATATTACACAATGTAATATATCAATTATATCTCAATGGGGAAAAACAAGGACAGCTCTCTGAATCCCTTATGAGGACTTTTTAAACCACTCCTTGCATCTCAGTTCAGCTCAGCCACTCAGTCGTGTCCAGCGCTTTGTGACCCCATGGACTGCCACACGCCAGGTTTCCCTGTCCATCACTGTTTCCCAGAGTTTGCTCAAATTTATGTCTATTGAGTCAGTGACGCCATCCAGCCTCTCATCCTCTGTCATCCCCTTCTCCTCCTGCCTTCAATCTTTCCCAGCATCAGGGTCTTTTCCAATGAGTCAGTTCTTTGCATCAGGTGGCCAAAGTATTGGAGTTTCAGCTTCAGCATCCATCCTTTCAATGAATATTCAGGACTGATTTCCTTTGAGATTGACTGGTTTGATCTCCTTGCAGTCCAAGGGACTCTCAGGAGATCTGGCACAGTCAATTTCTTCTTCATTTGTACTAACATTTAATCGAGTACTAAATTCAATTGTTATTATTACTATCTGTTACTACTACTATCTGTTCATCACACACACGTATATTAAAATTAATTGTGGGCAGGTGCTACAGAGAGGTGGAGGAGGAAATGGCAACCTACTCCAGTATTCTTGCCTGGAGACTCCCCGTGGACAGAGGAGCCTGGCAGGTCGCAGAGTCAGATATGACTCAAGTGACTTAACACACTGCTGCTGCCGCTGCTAAGTCACTTCAGTCATGTCTGACTGTGTGACCCCATAGACGGCAGCCCACCAGGCTCTGCCATCCTTGGGATTCTCCAGGCAAGAACACTGGAGTGGGTTGCCATTTCCTTCTCCAATGCATGAAAGTGAAAAGTGAAAGTGAAGTCGCTCAGTCATGTCTGACTCTTAGCGACCCCATGGACTGCAGCCCACCAGGCTCCTCCATCCATGGGATTTTCCAGGTAAGAGTACTGGAGTGGGTTGCCGTTGCCTTCTCCGGACTTAGCATACTACAGAGAGGAATAGAGGAGTGAGACCCTGGCACCCGATATTCCTGGCACTGTCTTCTACCTGTTGGGCTGGTCTGGCCACCCCCAGGGGCTCTGCACTGCCACCAGACCCTGGATACCTGTGGGGTACACATATCCCCAGAGTTTGACCTAGGACGAGCAGAAGCTCAGTGTGGCTAGGCTGGACTCTACGCATCTCCGTGGTCCTGGCCCACTGACCTAACTGCTCTGGCCAGAAATACCAGTTGTCGATGGTAGTCGGTGGGGGTGACTTGGGCAAGTTGGCGCTCACCATCCAGTACTATTTTGTAATGGATTGTGAACCAACCATCTGCTTTGTGTGTATGTGATAAATGACAGAGCAGCCCAGCTAGATATTCAGGTTACAGTGGGAGAAGAAGTTCTGAGCTATAACGTTTCCTGAGAACTGGTGAGGGTTTCCTATTGCTCTTTTCAGTCATGGGTAGAGGCAGTTTTGAAATTATCTGTCAGTTTAAAGGACAGACTCTCAGAGTAAAGAATCATGATGAGTTCCAATGATTTTAATTGGCAATAAATCAGACTTGGATCATCAAACTCAGGTAACATAGGAAGAACACCAGTTGGCTCACAACTTACAGTAACACACCATGGAGGTGTCAGCAAAGACTAGGCTGAATGTAGACAGATTAAAGGAAACACTAATGATGCTTCAAAAATCATCTGATAGGGACTTCCCTGGTGTGGGCGTCCCTGGTGGCTCAGACAGTAAAGGCTCTGCCTACAATGTGGGAGACCTGGGTTCGATCCCTGGATTGGGAAGATCCCCTGGAGAAGGGAATGGCTGCCCACTCCAGTATTCTTGCCTGGAGATGGACATAGGAGCCTGACGGGCTACAGTTCCATGGGGGTCGCAAAGAGCCAGACATGACTGAGTGTCTCACTTCACTTCACTTCCCTGGTGGTCCAGTGGTTAAGAATCTGCCTTCCAATGCAGGGGACGCAGGTTTGATCCCTGGTCAGGGGACTAAGATCCCACATTCTTCAGTGCAGCTAAGCCCACACCACAACAAGAGAGGGCACAATTCACAATGAAATATCCCATGTTCCACAGCTAAGACCCAATGCAGCCAAATAAATAAATAAATGTTTTAAAATTATCTGATTCCATATAAAAAAATATACTCAAACTGAAATGAATTTAAGACTTACGTTCCTGATTTGAGATACTGTGGTGTTGTATACCTGTCACTTTTTTGAATGTGTACAACAGTCCCATGGCATTTGTAGTGTACGCTTGCATGGCTTCAGGTTCTAGAACTAAACTTGATCTGTTACCACATATTAAAAAAATTATTTGTATATCTGTCCTCACTGCTAAATTATGAGCTTCTTAAAAGTAGGGCTTGTCTCTTTTTAGTGTTTCTAGCCCCAGGACTTAGCACAATGCGTAGCACATAGTAGACGGATAATAACCATTTGAGAATTCAGAATCAGTCCAATTAGCTTCTACCTCCAGAATATATCTCATCTGATATTCTTGTCTAAATCATCTGCTGCCTACTCTAAATCATTATTTTACCTTGCCTACATTACTACAAGTCTTATAACTATCTCCCTGCTCTTTTTTCTTGGCCTTGAACAATTCATTCTCTACATAACATCCAGAGTAATATTTGCAAAAATAGGTCAGATTATCACGATCCCCTCCTCAAAAACCTTCAGTGTCTTTCTGTTGTGCTGAAGTTAATTCCTAACTCCTTACTATGTCCTGTACAGCTTTTTATGAGGCAACTCCTCCCCACCTCATTGACTTCATTTCAAACCGCCTTTCAGTAGCTCAGTGTGTTCCAACCACTCAAGTCATTCTGCTTCTCAAACATATCACACATTTCTGCTTCGGGTCTTTGTGTTGTTCCTCCTGCTTTTAATGATCTGCTTCCAGAGTTTTGCATGGCTGGCTTCTAAATATTATTATGATTTCATCTCAAATATCACTTCCCTAGAGAGACCTTAGCTGATCTTCATGCAGAAAAAGACCACAGAATTTAAAAAGCCATGTAATGTGGTATTAGTTTGGAGTTACAGGTATCCATATATATGTATATATATATTGTGTGTTTGTATATTTATTTTTTTTCTTTTTTTTAATTTAAATTTATTTATTTTAACTGGAGGCTAATTACTTCACAATATTGTATTGGTTCTGCCACACATCAACATGAATCCACCACGGGCATACACATGTTCCCCATCCTGAACCCCCTTCCACCTCCCTCCCTGTACCATCCCTCTGGGTCATCCCAGTGCACCAGCCCCAAGGATCCTGTATTGAACCTGGACTGGTGATTTGTTTCTTATATGATATTATACATGTTTCCTTGCCATTCCCCCAAATCATCCCACCCTCTCCTTCTCCCACAGAGTCCAAAGGACTGTTCTATACATCTGTGTCTCTTTATTTATTTCCACTGATACCTCTAATCCTGTTATTAGTATTAGAATATTCATACTATATATGTTCATCCTATATATGTTAATACTGATATCTCATTCCAGTGGCAGTGAGCACAGTTAATGCTCAGATCTTGGTTTCTAAAAACTATTCCCCACTCAAGGTAAACAGTGTTCCTTCAAGAAATGGCAAATTCTATCTATTTCTGCTTTATTGACTATGCCAAAGCCTTTGACTGTGTGGATCCCAATAAACTGTGGAAAATTCTGAAAGAGATGGGAATACCAGACCACCTGACCTGCCTCTTGAGAAACCTGTATGCTGGTAAGGAAGCAACAGTTAGAACTGGACATGGAACAACAGAGTGGTTCCAAATAGGAAAAGGAATATGTCAAGGCTGCATATTGTCACCCTGTTTATTTAACTTATATGCAGAGTACATCATGAGAAACACTGGGCTGGAAGAAGCACAAGCTGGAATCAAGATTGATGGAAGAAATATCAATAACCTCAGATATGCAAATGACACCACCCTTATGGCAGAAAGGGAAGAAGAACTAAAGAGCGTCTTGATGAAAGTGAAAGAGGAGAGTGAAAAATTTGGCTTAAAGCTCAACATACAGAAAACGAAGATCATGGCATCCGGTCCCATCATTTCATGGCAAGTAGATGGGGAAACAGTGGAAACAGTGGCTGAGTTTGTTTTTTGGGCTCCAAAATCATTGCAGAACTCCTTGGAAGGAAAGTTGTGAACAACCTAAACAGCATATTAAAAAGCAGAGACATTACTTTGTCAACAAAGGTCCATCTAGTCAAGGCTACAGTTTATCCAGTGGTCATGTATGGATGTGAGAGTTGGACTACAAAGAAAGCTGAGTGTCGAAGAATTGATGCTTTTGAACTGTGGTGTTGGAGAAGACTCTTGAAAGTCCCTTGGACTGCAAGGAGATCCAACCAGTCCATCCTAAAAAAGAGTAGTCCTCGGTGTTCATTGGTAGGACTGATTTTGAAGCTGACGCTCCAATACTTTGGTCACCTGATGCTAAGAGCTGACTTATTTGAAAAGACCCTGATGCTGGGAAGGATTGGGGGCAGGAGGAGAAGGGGATGACAGAGGATAAGATGGTTGGATGGCATCACCGACTCAATGGACATGGGTTTGGGTGGACTCCAGGAGTTGGTGATGGACAGGGAGGCCTGGTGTGCTGCGGTTCATGGTGTTACAAAGAGTCGGACACGACTGAGCGACTGAACTGAACTGAACTGAGGGCAAGAAAAGTACAAAATGAACCTTGAACATTTTCTTGTCCTTAAAGTAAGGAAGTGCTCATAAATTGATAGGACCAGGCCAAAGGGACATCTGAGCCAGCTTGAAGGGGCTCCCACTGGTCAAATGTGGGAAATTTTGAAATAAAAATGAATAATAATAGGCTATAATGTATTGAATAAAAAATAATCCATGAGTCCATATTGATAACTTTTTTAAAAATATAAAGGAGATAATGACAGAAAGCAAGTAGTAAATGCAAAAAGAATGATAAAATTAGGACATCACCATTTTGCAACCTTTTTAGCAATAACTTACAATTGTACAAGTCAATGTACACTAAAGTATTAGATTTAAGATGTTTGAGAATATGATATTCACAGTCTCAAAGAATCATCCACTCATTATGTATAAAAAGGCAAAGTACTTTTGCAATAAAAAAATCTAAAAATGACGAAAGTGATCAAAATTTTATCACCCAAAATGGGACCAGTTAACATTGTTTGCCTCCTGATAGGTTTGTGCAAAGAAGAACACAGCAATTCCTATGTAGTATTCCTGAGTTCCTGCCCCCAAATTCATCTGTATGTAATCATGGAAGTGAAAGTTGCTCGGTCATGTCTGACTCTTTGAGACCCCATGGACTATATAGTTCATGAAATTCTCAAGGCCAGAATCCTGGAGTGGGTAGCTGTTCTCTCCTACAGGGAATCTTCCCAACCCAGGGATCAAACCCAGGTCTCCTGCATTGCAAGCATTAGAAACCAATAAAATAAATGTAAATTAAAGGATAGTCTGTGATACAACTGACCTGGATTCTTCAAGAATGCCAATGCCACTTACGGCTGATTCACGTTGTTGTATGGAAGAAACCAACACAATATGATAAAGCAATTATCATCCAATTTAACAAAAAAAAAAGAATGCCAATGTCTTGAAAGACTAATGAAAGGTAGGGAATTGTTCTTTTATTTATTTATTTATTCTTTATTAAATGAGACTAGGAGCTTCGCTTCCCTGGTGGTCCAGTAGTTAAAACTCCATGCCCCCAATGCAGGGGGCATGGCTTCAATCCCTGGTCAAGGAACTGAGATCCCACATGTCATGTAGTGTGGCCAAAATAATAATAATAAATAAGACTAAAGAAACGTGTCAACTCACATGTGATACTTGGTTGGATCCTGGATCTTCACCCACATACACACACACATAAACACATACACAGCACTATAAAGAATATTATCAGGACAGTTGGGGAAATTTGAATATAAACTGTAAGATAATAATATTGTATCAATGTTCAATTTCATGTGTGATAATTATATTGTGAGAATGTCCTCATGCTTCAAAGTCACATGTTGAAGTGTTTAGGAATGCTGTAGTTTCCACATTTATAACATAATTCCATCTGCAATGTAGGAGACCTGGGTTCTATCTCTGGGTGGGGAAGATCCCCTGGAGGAGGGAATGGTTGCCCATGCTAGTATTCTTGCCTGGAGACTTTCTTGGACAGAGGAGCCTGGCGGGCTACAATCATTGGGTTGCAAAGAGTCGGACACAACTGAGAGACTCTCACTTTCATAACATAATTGTTTAATTTAGTATTTTGAACTAGAAGCCCCAGTCGGTAACTGATAATAAAAGGATTTGTTGTTTTTCAGTTGCTAAGCCATGTCCAGATGCCCAATAAAAGGATAAAATAATAGTTTCAGTAAGATTGGTTTAGAAGTGATATGCAAGATGGACTGCAGGGAAATTATTTAAAAACTTGCTCTGTTATACTAGAAGCAATCTGAGCTGAATCTTGATCTATTACCAATGTTTTACTTGGCAGAGAAGTAGGAGAAGAGCAACACAGGCAGAAGAATCAACATTACACAGCAAGGGGAGCAGGGCGTTTGGTTGAAGAGGAAATTGTAGTCTAATGCAGCATGAGCCAGAGTGTGGTAAGGGACACAATGATGGGAGATAAGACTATAAAAATAAATTGCAGCCACATTGTGGAGAGCTTTGAATGCTCAGCTAATGTTCTAAAGGCAATAGGTGACATAAAATATTTTTAAGAAGAGAAAGATGTTTTGGAATGAAAATTACAAACGAATATTGAAATGCTCAATACCCAAGGTCAAAATTGAAATTTTCAAAATTCAAGATAGAGAAAGTTTCATTTTCCTAAATTTGGATTGTCATAAATGACAGTGAAGGCAATGGCACCCCACTCCAGTACTCTTGCCTGGAAAATCCCATGGACGGAGGAGCCTAGTGGGCTGTAGTCCATAGGGTTGCGAAGAGTCAGATACAACCGAGCGACTTCCCTTTCACTTTTCACTTTCATGCATTGGAGAAGGAAATGGCAACCCACTCCAGTGTTCTTGCCTGGAGAATCCCAGGATGGGGGAACCTGGTAGGAGGCCGTCTATGGGGTTGCACAGAGTCGGACATGACTGAAGCGACTTAGCAGCAGCATGCTTTAACAAAACAAAGTTACAAAGAAAATTCCAGGAAGCTAATATTCTTGAAAAGATCTAAACTTGCCAGCTGATTTGTGTCTCATCAGATAGGTATATCAAATATAAATATTTTGTACCTTTACTTGAATCTGCTAAGGATATATTTTTGAGTGTTAAGTTTGATTATCTTTGTAACTCCTGCATTTTTAGACTTATGTTTCATTTGCAGTGTTTCTGAGTTCAGAGGGATAATAATTATTGTTTTAGATTCTTGTTTTTTAGCTCTTCCATTCAAAACCACAAAAGAGTCTTTGTTCCAGTTTTGGCAGCATTATTTTTATTAAAATTTTTCCAACATGCTTTTCTTTTTGCTGGTGTTATTCTTACACACATACCTACAAAGGCTAAATCAACAAAAATACAATGGAAGTGGCATTTTAATTTACTAAATCAGACAAGATATTTTGAATTGTAATAAAACATTTTTTTTTCATAGAAATCAAATAGTAGCATATGTAGTTGCATAGAAAATAAGTTGGATTCTTTCCTGGATAATGAAAAAAAGAACCAATAAAATCAGGCATAGGAAGAACAATAAGTTGGAATCTTTACTAATTTTCAGTCTTCAAAGTACTTAAATTATTTAGTTTCCAAGTTCTCTTGGAATTATACTCTTCATGTTTGATATGTGTGTTATATGTTGATATTCTACAGCATTATATATGAGTGATGTAGATAGTACATGACTTAGCATTTTAAAGGATAATTTTGAGTACATTCAGGTTTTGGCTTAGGCTTAATTTTAAATACAATTATTCTGTCTCCCCATCTATTATTAAGATAGGATTTAAGTGTTTCCTTCTTTCTTCCTAAAAGAGTTTCATTTAATTTGTTGATTTTTCTGTGTGAAACATTTACTTCCTGAGGAATTTCTTTTCTAAAGAGAAATGCCAATTTTTATTTATTAACATAATAGCAATACTGTTTAAAATGTTTACCTATTGGAACTAGAAATGTATTATTACTTTTCAGACACTCATTGGGTTAAAACTCTTGGCATTACTTTGGTGGGATGTAGATGCTATCTTCACTCAGGTAAATATGAATAATGATGAACAAAGAATATTTGTTAAAATAATACTCATCTTAAATATTACAAACAAAAATGCCTTTAAAACATCAAAACACTTCCAGATGAAAGAGTATGAGACATGATAGCAATACCCGAAACACTTAGAAGTAATATTTATAATGATTGAGCACAAAAAGATGAACTTCTGCAAAAGAAAGCACCATTTCTGTTATTATTGTTGTTGTCATCAAGGGGGAAAAGTACAACCCAACATTTTGTATTCACCATGATTATTGTTATACAAAATCATAGCATATAAAGACTTGAAAAGATGGGAAGAAAAGGAAAATATTTGCTGAGTTAGGATTTAGAGATTGTTTTTATTTCTAAAATAAATTGCAAGTTTAATTAGAAATAAGCATATTAACAGTCTACAAAGCCAGTTAAAGGTCAGTCTTTATTTTGCCATGTTAAAGAGAGAAAATGTTTTAAAACTTTTAACAATATTGAAAATAACAGAAAGTAAACTCTTAAAAATATTCTTTTAAAAAACACTTCGATCAAACTATGCTTTTAATCAAAGAAACTGTCGATCTTCCTCAGGGGTGGGAAGAAAACAAAGGATTGAGATGAAAGCACTCTTTGATTTGTCCAAAAAGGATTTAGGCATTTAAAAATTCCATATGCTTTTATAACCTTTTGATTTATTTAGTCTTATGTTTCTTGGCATAGTTCAAACTTCCATAGCTGGTCTTCATAAGAGGTGTGTGTCTACATTAATAGAAGAAAGGAACATGTGGTAAAGAACTGCCACATTAATTTTCCATTTTGAATACTTTTTTTTTTTTTTTTTTTTTAATTTTATTTTATTTTTAAACTTTACATAACTGTATTAGATTTGCCAAATATCAAAATGAATCCGCCACAGGTATACATGTGTTCCCCATCCTGACCATTTTGAATACTTTTTAAGAGAGCTGATATTGCTTTTTTTCTTCATTCAAGAACTCTTGAGATAAATTTTGCAATTTTTCAAAGGATTAAAATAGTGTCTTGGATGCAAAGTTTGAACTATGTAATCAATAGTACCAAGTTTTCAGAACCTTAGGCAAAAACCTGCTTCTGGGGCCCAGCTATGACAGGGCCAACAGTGACAACGTCAAACATGGAGAGGGATCAGCTACCTTTGAATCTCCTAAGATCTTTACTGACCCAGGAAGTCAATCGCTGTCCTCAATCACAAAGACTGAAGGAGATACCCTTTTCATTTTGACATTCTCCTTTGCCTCAGGTGAGATCTTTCAGGATTATCCCTGCCCTGTATTTGGGGAGGTGAAGAGGCCAGACATTTGACAGGAGGTTGTGAGACCGTGGAGACATGGATTATATTGTTCTAGTTTCTTCTGGTATGATGCTAAAGTGAGGACCTTTCTGGAGATGGAGACAGTAACTCCCCCTTCTCCAAGGAGGAGAAATGCAGGTACAGTAAATATATTTCCACGTGACTGCCAAGCCCTTTGTCTCTTTGAAATCTGCCAGTTTCAGCCCTTGCTTTAGGGATTTGCTGGCCATGGCTGCATTAGGTGACCCTTCCTTACTGCAGAACAAATCAGAGTTCACACCTGGTCCAACTTGAGTCAAATTCTTTTTCTCTTAGAAATTTCAAATTGGTATTCAGAGTTGATAGAATTCAAGTGGGAAAACCAGAGGTTGTCTGAATGTACTCCCAAATTGTAGTGTTGCTGGGCTTTTTCAGGATGTCAGTGTGTGAGGGTGAGAGCAGGTCAGGGCAATTTAAGGGCAAGCCTTCTGAATTTGAATTCCACCTTTGCCACATACTCGATGTGTAACACTGGGAACTTTAATCCTCTCCAAGATTGAACTTTCAAGTGAAAAAAGATGCAGTTAAAGGTGCTTACCTTCATGGGATCGCAAAGAGTTGGACACGACTGAGCGACTTTCACTTTTCACTTTGCAACACTGATGTGAAGCTCAAATGAGATAAATGATGTGAAATCAATGTGATCATGAGCAATGTTTTTCTGATGAAATTGAGTAAAGTAGAAAATATCTCACTATATAACACATAGTAAGGGTTAGTATTATTTTGTGAAACTCTGTCATATATATATATATATATATATTCACATATATGTATGTGAAACTCTGTAATACACACACACACACACACACACGTGTGTGTGTGAATTGGATCAAGCTATAAAGTGTATTAAAGTGTTTTACTAAAGGTTGTAGTATTTTTTTTCTTACATTTGAAACCGGTGCTGCTTAACACATATGGTCCAGAGACATCTACATTAGAATCATTTGGATACCTGTTAAAAATGCAGATTCTTGAACTCTACTGCCAAGAATCAGAATTTCTGAGGGTATAGTTCAGGAATCTACATTTCAGCTACTTCTCCAGATAAGTCTCATACACACTGAAACTTGAGAATCAGTGCTTTAAACTTCCAGAAAGTATTCAAATGTTAGTTGTTATTATTATATAATTAAGTTCATTCCTGCCTTCAAACACAACTGTATTCCATGACGGGCATAGAGGAGGAGGCAGTTAATCTGTTTTGAGTAGTGTAACATTTATCAACATAGTGCTCTGGCATTTTGGTTGATCTGATATGTTTTGTTGCATTTGACTTCTTGTTTACCAGACGACTAACTCTAAAGCTAGAACTCCCAACCTCTATACTGTACCTCAGAAATGTCACAGATGTTCCCAAGGTATTGATTCCCCCAGTTCTCAGAAATTTGAATTATAAGAAGCCTTCTATATTTACTCCAGTGTGTCGTTTTTGGACGCACTAACAAAGGCACAGATGGTAAAAAAAAAAAAAAAGAAAAATTATAATTTATGGTCAAATGTAGATTAGAATTCATGTACACTAGAGCTACTACTCAAAATGTTGTTCACAGGCCAGAAGCACTTACATCATGTGGAAGTTTGTTAGAAATGCAAAATCTACCTAGAGGGGTGGGATGGGGTGAGAGGTGGGAGGGAGGTTCAAGAAGGAGGGGACATGTGTATATCTATGGCTGATTCATGATTTAGAAACCAACACAGTATTGTAAAGGAATTGCTCTCCAATTAAAAATAAATAACTATTTTAAAATGCAGAATCACAGGCCCATCCCAGACCTACACTAAAGTTTGAGAAGCACTGTACTAGAGGAAACATGTAATCTGTTACCTAATTTTCAGCAACAACTTCATGCAAAGGTAACAATTTTCTGAAAAATAATTATTTAAAGTATACCCACTACCCCATCAACAAAAATGCCAGTATTTTGTAGGTAGTGTTTGCTGGCTATAAAATCATTTGATCGTTGTAGAGATGTTTGAAAACTTAAAAAGTAGAAAAATTTATCCACAATGAAATATATATTCATGGAACTTCCCTGGTGGTCCAGTGGCTGGGAGACATCTTTGTGAACAGATTACTGCAATATGGTGTGATAAGTAACAGAAGAGCATTCAGACTGTGAATGAGGCAAGACTTCTGGGATCCTGGAACCTATTGGGTAAGAAGGGAGTTAACAAGATAAAATCCAAAGTAAGAATAAGGCAGTTTAGAAAACATTCTAGTCTAAAGGATCACTACAATAAAAGGCACAATAGTGAAAGATAATACTAAAAATTTACTGAAAATTTATTGAGCCAGGCACTGTGCAATTTATCATCTTCTTTCATCTTCACAACCCCATAAGGCTGGATTTGTCATAGGAATGATAAAGATGCCACTGGAGGGCTTTAAGCAGGAGAGTAATGTACTTGTGTACTTTAAGGGTAAAGAATCACTCTAGGGAATTCCTTGACAGTCCAGCGGTTAGGACCACGTTTCCATTGCAGAGGGCATGGGTGCAATCCCTGGTTGGAAAGCTAAAATTCTGCATGCTGTGCCAAAAAAAAAAAAATTAAAAATAAATAAATGGAAACATGTATAATATCATATATGAAATGAATCGCCAGTCCAGGTTCGATGCATGATACAGGATGCTCGGGGCTTGTGCACTGGGATGACCCAGAGGGATGGTATGGGGAGGGAGGTGGGAGGGGGGATTCAGATGGGGAACACGTGTACACTCGTGGCAGATTCATGTTGATGTATGGCAAAACCAATACAATATTGTAAAGTAATTAGCCTCCAATTAAAATAAATAAATTTATATTAAAAAAATAAATAAAAGCAACCAGAGTTGCTATTAACCAGAAAAAAAATAAAAATAAATAAATGAAAGAGTCATTAAAACTAAAAAACAACAACAACGGATCACTCTGGCAGTATATAAAGTGCTTTTTTAAAAAGCCACTACATACAGGCTCCCTTGAAATACATATAATTAACATCATTCCCCAAACCCAATTTCATAAGTGAGATCCCAGATTCCCGTTACCACTTAAAACCTAATTGTCCAATACCTTATCTCTTTTATTCTATTTCTTCTTTTTCTCTCTATTCTGTTGACTTTCTAGCAACACACAACACTCTGTAAGGAAATTGTTATTAGGTTTTGTAACATGGGCTCCCTCTGTTGACTGTGTAGCAATAAAACAGCAACCATTCAATATCCAGCAGAAACAATTGCTTTGGATCTGTACAGTAATTCTTTTTTTTTTTTTTTTTGCTTTTAGGAAAATTAGAGGTCTTTGCCCCTAAATTATATAACTTATAAAGCAATCAAATGCATTTATGACCCAGTTATTGGGTCATTTACATTTTAACCAAAGAAATATTTTCATACTCACAGTCACCATTTTCACTGGCATTGTTCCATTTCTTCATCAAAAAGCCATTTACGCTCATTAAGTTGAACAGCTACTTGAATTTCATAATAGAATTATTCAGACTTCAATTTCCTATTATGCCCATAGTCACACAAATGAACTTTATTATTGCCACTTATCAGTAATAATCACTCATTAGGAGTGTCATTTCTATACAACCTCCAGATTGCCTAAGTCCATAACAGGTTGGCTCCCAACAGCTCCAAATGAATACCTGGCAGAGACCGCAGTAAGGGATTCACCATGTGGGCTTCCCCTGTTGGACTGTAGACAGAATCATGCACTCATTTAATAAATACCTACTGGCACTTGCTCCAAGCCAGCTCTGTGCTTCAGAGACCTATTGTAACATCGACCCTGAACCCAAGATTCCCCTGGTCTGTTGAAGGAGATATTTGACATCTGAAGCAGCCTCTACCTTGTAGTAGAACTTACATGTAATTCCAGTGGTACTACATGCCATAAAAGCAGAAGGAGTTATTAATTATGATTGAGAAAATTCAGAAGGATGCCTTGGAGAGGATGCCATTTGGCCTGAAAAGGACATAAGCGCCATGATAGCAGGATTATTTTCCTGTTTTGTTCAGTGTTTTATCTGAAGTTCCTACAAATACGACTGGCACATAATAAGTGCTTAATAAATAGCTATTGAATGAATGGGTTGATCTTGAAATCAATAAGAATTTTAATGACAAAAAAGCAAAGGAAAAGAATTTCCTTTTTGAAGAGGCTTCAAAGCCATGATTATTACCTTTAGTTTACTCTTGACTTTCCATTACTTTTAGGATAAAATATTGTCCCCTGTCCTCTTCTCCAGAGTTATATCCACATATCCTATTCCAAGCCATTAGAGTCTGCAGATGTCTGGTGAGGAAATGGACAGTCTATATTTCATCTATCTGTCCAAGAAATAAAAAATACAAAATATTTTAACTTGGTTATGAATCATTCATGTAGCAGTTATAATGTAACTTATTAATGAACATACTGATCCTGTGTATATGTGTTTCAAGTTGAAATCCACACAGTTTCAAGAAATAGAAAATCCAATTAAACTTGGTTTAACCTAGTAAAAGGATTTATTGTCAAATGTAACTGAAAGCCAAGCAATAGGGCAGAGTTCAGAGTGGTTCAATCGGGGCTTTTCCTCAGTTGCTCTTCAGCTGTTTCATCTCCAACCACTATGTATATAGCCTGTAATCCTTGTATTGACTTCTGTAGTGGGTGCAGATTAGCAGCTAGCAGAAAGATTACGTGATTTCTTGCTCACATACAAAGGAAGAGAGCATTGCTTCTTAAAACTATTAATAATGAGTAAAAGTTCCAGACTTGACTAAACCCCCACTGAACTGCTTTCTGTAGCCAGAAACTTCCAGGTTTGACGATTTATGCCTGATCTACCAGGATGAATTGTTGTGTCAAGGGGCTTAAGATTACTTGGCCTCGGTTGGTCAGAGCCCCTCTAGAACTGGAATTGGAATCAACGACACAAGGAAGGAGTAGTAGCACCCAGAGGAAACTATGAGTGTGGTAAGAAAGGGAGAATAGCAGAAAGTGAAGAGGAACTAAAGATTAGATAGCATCACTGACTCCATAGACAAGAATTTGAGCAACTTCCGGAATTCAGTGGAGGTCAGAGGAGCCTGGCATGCTGTAGTCCATTAGGTTGCAAAAGTGGGACACGACTTAGCGGCTGAACAACGACAAAGGAAGGGAAGAAGGAAGGCTGGTGCTGGATAGGCAACTGATGAACCTCTAACGTGTCACCTTGTTGATTGGCAAATATGTATCAACTATTGCTGGAATTTTTATTGAGGTTATCTGAAATTTCTGCTGGCTATAAAACTACAAACAGGCCTGAGCTTTTACCCTTGCTCCATCACATATTCAGCTCTCTCTCCCCAGAAAACCCTTTCATCCAGGAAACTCTTATCGACCTTGAAGAACTACACTCCCCTGAAAAGGCTTTTCTGACTCTCCATCTGGTTAGGCACTGACACAAGGCTCTCATGGTACCCCGGTTTTCCTCCAGGGCAGCAGTTGACATACTGAGATGTATTTGTTTCCATATCTGGCTCTCCCACAGGCAGGGTTCTCCCTGAGGATAATGTTATCAGATGCTTTGGCTGCAAATAACAGAAACCTAATGGGTGACTTTAACTCAGGTGACTATTATATATATTACTGTGGGCAGGAATCCCTTAAAAGAAACGGAGTAGCCATCATGGTCAACAAAGGAGTCTGAAATGCAGTACTTGGATGCAATCTCAAAAACGACAGACATCTCTGTTCATTTCCAAGGCAAACCATTCAATATCACGATAATCCAAGCCTATGCCCCAACCAGTAATGCTGAAGAAGCTGAAGTTGAACGGTTCTATGAAGACCTACAAGGCCTTTTAGAACTAACACCCAAAAAAGATGTCCTTTTCATTATAAGGGACTGGAATGCAAAAGTAGGAAGTCAAGAAACACCTGGAGTAACAGGTAAATTTGGCCTTGGAGTACAGAATGAAGCAGGGCAAAGGCTAATAGAGTTTTGCCAAGAGAATGCACTGGTCATAGCAATCACCCTCTTCAAACAACACAAGAGAAGATTCTACACATGGACATCACCAGATGGTCAACACCAAAATCAGATTGATTATATTCTTTGCAGTCAAAGATGGAGAAGCTCTATGCAGTCAGCAAAAACAAGACCAGGAGTGGACTGTGGCTCAGATCATGAACTCCTTATTGCCAAATTCAGTCTTAAATTGAAGAAAGTGGAGAAAACCACTAGACCATTCAGGTATGACCTAAATCAAATCCCTTATGATTATACAGTGGAAGTGAGAAATAGATTTAAGGGATTAGATCTGATAGACAGAGTGCCTGATGAACTATGGACTGAGGTTCGTGACATTGTACAGGAGACAGGGATCAAGACCATCCCCATGGAAAAGATGCAAAAAAACAAAATGGCTGTCTGGGGAGGCCTTACAAATAGCTGTGAAAAGAAGAGAAGCGAAAAGCAAAGGAGAAAAGGAAAGATATAAGCATCTGAAGGCAGAGTTCCAAAGAATAGCAAGGAGAAATGAGAAAGCTTTCCTTAGCAATCAGCGCAAAGAAATAGAGGAAAACAACAGAATGGGGAAGACTAGAGATCTCTTCAAGAAAATTAGAGACCAAGGGAACACTTCATGCAAAGATGGGCTCGATAAAGGACAGAAATGGTATGGACCTAACAGAAGCAGAAGATATTAAGAAGAGGTGGCAAGAATACACAGAAGAACCATACAAAAAAGAGATTCCTGACCCAGATAATCATGATGGTGTGTTCACTCACCTAGAACCAGACATTTTGGAATGTGAAGTCAAGTGGGCCTTAGAAAACATCACTACAAACAAAGCTAGTGGAGGTGATGGAATTCCAGTTGAGCTATTTCAAATCCTGAAAGATGATGCTGTGAAAGTCCTGCACTCAATATGTCAGGAAATTTGGAAAACTCAGCAGTGGCCACAGGACTGGAAAAGGTCAGTTTTCATTCCAATCCCAAAGAAAGGCAATGCCAAAGAATGCTCAAACTACCTCACAATTGCTCTCATCTCACACGCTAGTAAGGTAATACTCAAAATTCTTCAAGCCAGGCTTCAGCAATACGTGAACCATGAACTTTCAGATGCTCAAGCTGGTTTTAGAAAAGGCAGAGGAACCAGAGATCAAATTGCCAACATCTGCTGGATCATTGAAAAAGCAAGAGAGTTCCAGAAAAATATCTATTTCTGCTTTATTGCCTATGCCAAAGCCTTTGGCTGTGTGGATCACAACAAACTGCGAAAAATTCTGAAAGAGATGGGAATACGAGACCACCTGACCTGCCTCTTGAGAAATTTGTATGCAGGTCAGGAAGCAACAGTTAGAACTGGACATGGAACAACAGAGTGGTTCTAAATAGGAAAAGGAGTATGTCAAGGCTGTATATTGTCACCCTGCTTATTTAACTTCTATGCAGAGTATATCATGAGAAACGCTGGGCTGGAAGAAGCACAAGCTGGAATCAAGATTGCTGGGAGAAATATCAATAACCTCAGATATGCAGATGACACCACCCTTATGGCAGAAAGGGAAGAAGAACTAAGGAGCCTCTTGATGAAATTGAAAGAGGAGAGTGAAAAATTTGGCTTAAAGCTCAACATTCAGAAAATGAAGATCATGGCATCTGGTCCCATCACTTCATGGGAAATAGATGGAGAAACAGTGGAAACAGTGTCAGACTTTATTTTGGGGGGCTCCAAAATCACTGCAGATGGTGACTGCAGCCATGAAATTAAAAGACACTTACTCTTTGGAAGGAAAGTTATAACCAACCTAGATAGCATATTAAAAAAGCAGAGATATTACTTTGCCAACAAAGGTTCATCTTATCAAGGCTATGGTTTTTCCAGTGGTCATTTATGGATGTAAGAGTTGGACTGTAAAGAAAACTAAGCACCAAAGAACTGATGCTTTTGAACTGTGGTGTTAGAGAAGACTCTTGAGAGTCCCCTGGACTGCAAGGAGATCCAACCAGTGCATCCTAAAGGAGATCAGTCCTGGGTGTTCATTGGAAGGACTGATGCTGAAGCTGAAGCTCCAATATTTTGGCCACCTCATGCGAAGAGTTGACTCATTGGAAAAGACCCTGATGCTGGGAGGGATTGGGGGCAGGAGGGGAAGGGGACGACAGAGGATGAGATGGCTGGATGGCATTACCGACTCAATCAACGTGAGTTTGAGTGAACTCCGGGAGTTGGTGATGGACAGGGAGGCCTGGCATGCTGCGATTCATGGGGTTGCAAAGAGTTGGACACAACTGAGCGACTGAACTAAATTGAATTGAATGCAAACTGACTTAACCAATAAGAGAGTTTATTATTTTTCAAAATGTTAAGTGTTTGGGTAAGGCAGGCTCCAGGATTGGTTGATACAGTGGTTCAACGGTCTCACCAAAAGCTCATCTTCTTTCCCTCTCTCTGCCATCTTCAGTGTTTAACTTCACCTTCAGGCTGCTAATAAGATGGCTAAAAAGTTTTAGGCATCACATAATCCAGAGAAAGAAGAGGAAATTTCTATTTCTTTGGAATAAGAAAAACATATTCCAGAAACTCCCGTGAAGATTTTCCCTCACCTTCTCAGCCACCTCTACATCAGTCACTGGCGAGAGGTATAATGTTATCACAGAGTTTAAGTTAATCATCCAAGGCAGGGTGGAAACTGGTAAATGTTTATGTTAATTACTAAAGTAAAGTCTTGCTGTCACCCCTCATCCCCTGAACTCTGAGATTCTATGGCTCTGTGCATCTGACTTTGTGACTCCATTTTCCACCCCAGCCCAAAACTTACCAACATTGTCATATCCTAGACCATATCCTTACCAATAAATATACCCTTCCATAATTTCACTTTGAAACATCTCACTCTCTGACTATATTTCCAGCTCACTTTCTTTAATACTGCAAAATCCAGCAATCTTTCAGCCCTACTCATATTCCACTAACGATTGACATATTCCACCAATGTTCCTACCACCTTTTCACCATCTGTCACCCACTTCATGTCCTCATTTCTCTTCCTACCCAGCTTAAATTTCATGGTCCATGATTATGACCACTCCCTTGTATATAATATCAACACCCTTGCCCCACTTCATTTCATGATACTTTTTTGGTAAGGTTACAACCCTACCCATACTCTACTCAGCTTATTCTGTGCACCAAGACCTTTATGTGTGGCTGGAGAAAAACACATGACATGGCACATTAGTCTTTCAGTTCAGTTCACTTGCTCAGTTGTGTCCGACTCTTTGCAACCCATGAACCGCAACATGTCAGGCTTCCCTGTCCATCACCAACTCCCAGAGCTTGCTCAAACTCAGGTCCATCGAGTCTGTGATGCCATCCAACCATCTCATCCTCTGTCATCCCCTTCTCCTTCCACCTCCAATCTTTCCCAGCATCAGGATCTTTTCCAATGAGTCAGTTCTTCACATCAGGTGGCCAAAATATTGGAGCTTCAGCTTCAACATCAGTCCTTCCAATGAACACCCAGGACTGATCTCCTTTAGGATTGACTAGTTTGATCTCCTTGCAGTCCAAGGGACTCTCAAGTGTCTTCTCCAACACCACAGTTCAAAAGCATCAATTCTTCAGTGCTCAGCCTTCTTTATGGTCCAACTCTCACATCCATATGTGACTACTGGAAAAGCCATAGCTTTGACTAGATGGACCTTTGTCGGCAAGGTAATGTCTCTGCTTTTTAATATGTTCTCTAGGTTGGTCATAGCTTTTCTTCCAAAGAGCAAGCATCTTTTAATTTCATGGCTGCAGTCACCATCTGCAGTGATTTTGGAGCCCAAGAAAATAAAGTCTGTCACTGTTTCCATTGTTTCCCCATCTATTTGCTGTGAAGTGATGGAACTTGATGCCATAATCTTAGTTTTTTGAATATTGAGCTTTACTTAACCATTAGTCTTACTTTACTCTTAATGGATTTTTACTGCTGAACAGTAAAGCTGCTTAGCAATCACAATACATTTCATTAGTCTGTTTTGTCTTTCATTCTCCTAGGTGATCCTCCATCTCTGAAAACCTACAACACCTCCTTTCATGTGTCAAATGTAATTGCCTACTCTGCTTCTTATTTTACTGAGAAAACAAAGGTGACTAGAAGAGAACTTCCTTAGATTCTTAACACCACATCTAGCCATCCAGCTGCATCTGTGCCGATAACCTCTGCTTTCTCTGTTAATGTGCATTCACAGTCTATGAAACTAATGGACCCATTCCTCTTCTTATGCCATAGATCCAAATCCATTCTCACTTGCTCAAGGATATTGCCCCAGCAATTGTCCCATTTTCTGTCTGGCATCACCAATATTTTTTCCTACTAAGTCAGTGGTTCTCAGCCATGGGTTATTTTTGCTCATTCCCCTCTCTCATCTCTCAGGGAACATTTGGCAATGTCTAGAGTCCCTTATGGCTATCACAGCTGGGGAGACTGGGGAATGCATAGAGTGGATATACTGCCAGGGATATTATGTTCAGAATCCTATAATGCAAAAGACAGCCTTCCACAACAAAAAGTTATTCAGCCCAAAATGTCAGTAGTGCCAAAGTTGGGAAACTCTAAACTAGATCATTCCTATAAGCACACATGCATAAATTCTGATATTTCTCTCATATTAAATCCCTAAACTCCCCTTCCAACTTCAACCCTGTTGTTATTTTATTGTAGAAGTCCTCAAATATCTTATCTAATCTCGCTGTGCCACTTTCTTTCCTCTAAATCTCACTTAAACTTTTCCAGTCTGGCTCTGCCCCATCAGAGCCAGACATTCCAACAGAATTTCTCTTGTTAAGTTCAACAGTCAATTCTCAGTAGCACATAATTGAGTTGATCACTCTATTTTCCTAGAAACACTGCCTTCATTTGATTCTTAAAATCTACCCTCTCCTGGTTTTCTTTCTAATTTTAATAATTCTTCCTCAGTCTTCTCTTCTGATTTCTTATGTCCTGACCTTAGCCCAGAACTCAGTCCTTGGACCTTTTTCTTGTATGTGCTCACTTGCTTGCTGACTTCATGTAGCTTCAAATAATCATCTACAATGCCAATGAATCCTAAATTTTTATCTCTAGCCTGAGCCTCTTGTCTGAAATCCAGAGCCATATATCCAGTTGCTTATTCATCATCTCCACCCAAATATTTAAATGCACATAAGGCTTGGCATGTCCAGTGGTCATGTATGGATGTGAGAGTTGGACTGTGAAGAAAGCTGAGCACCGAAGAATTGATGCTTTTGAACTGTGGTGTTGGAGAAGACTCTTGAGAGTCCCTTGGACTGCAAGGAGATCCAACCAGTCCATCCTAAAGGAGATCAGTCCTGGGTGTTCTTTGGAAGGACTGATGCTAAAGCTGAAACTCCAATACTTTGGCCACCTTATGCAGAGAGTTGACTCATTGGAAAAGACTCTGATGCTGGGAGGGATTGGGGGCAGGAAAAGAAGGGGATGACAGAGGATGGGATGGCTGGATGGCATCACTGACTGGATGGACATGAGTTTGGGTGAACTCTGGGAGTTGGTGATGGACAGGGAGGGCTAGCGTGCTGCGATTCATGGGGTCGCAAAGAGTCGGACATGACTGAGTGACTGAACTGAACTGAGATGAAAGTGAAACAATAAAGGCCTTTTTGTTGTTCCTGGATCATACCAAACACACTCCAGCCTCAGAGCTTTTGTACTTGCTCTTTTTTCTATCTAGCATGATCTCGTTTTTTGTGAAAATGCAAGGTCTTTGCTCAATAGTCACCTTCCTAGAGAGGCCTTTCCTGATCTTGCTATCTCACTGATTCTTCCTGCCCTCCTTCCTTTCTCTATTTTTCTTCCTGACTTTTAACACCTTCTAAAACTCTATATATTTCACATATTTATTTGTCCATCTCACCCTAATAGAATGTAAGCTCCATGACAGCATGTCTGTCTTGTTTACAGTTGTATCCGTAGTGCCTAGAGCAATGCTTCAAACATAGTAGCTTCTCCATACTTATTTGTGGAAAGAATGATCCAGCCCAGTAACCACTACTGGGAGGGACCATATGACTTTAATCCATGGTGCCCAGGAGAGGCACACAATCAGTTCCGTTCAGTTCAGTCACTCAGTCATGTCCGACTCTTTGCGACCCCATGAATCACAGCACGCCAGGCCTCCCTGTCCATCACCAACTCCCGGAGTTCACCCAGACTCACGTCCATCGAGTCAGTGATGCCATCCAGCCATCTCATCCTCTGTCGTCCCCTTCTCCTCCTGCCCCCAATCCCTCCCAGCATCAGAGTCTTTTCCAATGAGTCAACTCTTCGCATGAGATGGCCAAAGTACTGGAGTTCAGCTTTAGCATCATTCCTTCCAAAGAAATCCCAGGGCTGATCTCCTTCAGAATGGACTGGTTGGATCTCCTTGCAGTCCAAGGGACTATCAAGAGTCTTCTCCAACACCACAGTTCAAAAGCATCAATTATTCGGCACTCAGCCTTCTTCACAGTCCAACTCTCACATCCGTACATGACCACTGGAAAAACCATAGCCTTGACTAGACAGACCTTTGTTGGCAAAGTAATGTCTCTGCTTTTGAATATGCTATCCAGGTTGGTCATAACTGTCCTTCCAAGGAGTAAGAATCTTTTAATTTCATGGCTGCAGTCACCATCTGCAGTGATTTTGGAGCCCCAAAAAATAAAGTCTGACACTGTTTCCACTGTTTCCCCATCTATTTCCCATGAAGTGATGGGACCAGATGCCATGATCTTCATTTCTGAATGTTGAGAGGCACACAATAGGAACTAGTAAAATAAAGGAATCTTCATTATTGTTTTGAACAGTTGTGCCTCTCATGTGTTTCAGTGCTTTCTTGATTCTGATGGATAAAGTTTCTCCTCGTCTGCACTTTTCCAATATTCCTGTGGGGACACAGAGATTTCTCTGGGCACTCTTTTTAAGTCCCTTGGTATCTGGGAGTCTTTCTATTCCTTTTCTCCTCTTCCTGAAGCTTTTAACCCATGACTGTGTACCTCAGCCAAGCCCTGGGCATATACGACACCATCACTCCTTTGGGCTCCACTCCTGGAACACCTGCACCTGCCACCTAATTTTGGGTGCCTGACACCTTTGTTAAAGATGATATTGACTCTTTTGTGTCCCTATATATTTAGGATAGGGTCCAGAACATACTAGGCACTCTACTATTGGTACTTGGACTAAGCCTTTGCCTATTTCTGCTTTTACTTACTGCCATTCAATAAACCTCATTCTCTCCGTATTACAACATAGTCACCATAATACCTTAGTAAATGTATCAGTAAACGTATTTCTGTGGTGTTGTGATTAAGAGCATAGTTTTGGAACCCAATATATTGAGTCCTGGCTCTATAACTTGCTGGTTATAAAATTTGGGGAAAACAAAGATATTTAACTTCTGTAGCTTCCATTTCTCTACTGCTAAAATGGAAATAATAATGCCAGAGAAAGTTATGGTGAAGATTAAATTCAATAGTGTATACTAAGCCCTAGCACTCTGGAACAAAGTAGTTCAATGAGTGATAACAGTAATATTCTCTAGTGTATGATAATAATAGTAGTACAACTATGAGTATCTTGAGGATCAGGGACTATATTTTTAGCATCTAGAACGTATAGACCTTGTGAAGGATGCAGATGGTGACAGGTGGGGCTGTTGATGCCAGTTGGGGCCACATTATGAAGGGTTAAGCCTTTATTCTTTAGATAATGAAGAATAATCAAAGAGTTGTATAACACCTTAAAGCAAAGAGCAAGTTA
The DNA here is from genome assembly GCF_029407905.1 of Bubalus kerabau. Taxonomy (NCBI): domain Eukaryota; kingdom Metazoa; phylum Chordata; class Mammalia; order Artiodactyla; family Bovidae; genus Bubalus; species Bubalus kerabau. Next base: position 95,613,742 of record NC_073629.1, on the reverse strand, counting down.
AAGGATGATATTTGTGAGTACCAAATGAGGAAGGCCAGGAGAGCTGCATGGGGCCATGTTAACAACTCATTGAACTTTATGGTGACTGACATCAGTAATGCACTCAGGCTATAGTTACATGATGTCAGCCTTCAGATGAAAACGGAAAACTTCAGTCAAACATCTGGTTGTTTAGTCTACCCAACATCAAAGACCTGGCTGTTCTGAAACTTTCAGATGTTTGGCTGAATGGTTTAGTTTTCATCTTCATCTAAGGGGCCTGGTAGACACAATCACTATGATTTTTGTCAGCTTTAGGCTTGAGGGTTCTTTTTTTTTAATTATAAAAACATTTTTATGGTAACATAAAAGGATTTTTTTAAAAAGAAAAACAAAACCTTCCTAATTCTACCATGCTAAAACAACTGGTTTTATTTTTGTATATTCCCTTTATAGCATATAAAGTTTATATTGCTTACCCACAGTGAACATACGTTTGTGTCCTTTTCTTTGCACTTAGTGTTATATTGTAATGTTTAATGTTAATATAATTCATGTTGGAAAATAATTACTATATAATATTATCAACTCAATAAACTAGACATCTACTGAATTTTAACATCTTGAGACTGTTGGAAATTTTTGTTGTTTCTAATTTTTCATTAAAATGTATAACTTTTTTATTAAATTTTTCCCTCTAAAAAATCTCATAGGATAATCAGTTAAAGGTCAAAGTGTTTTTATGACTCACTATATATTTATATATTCCAAAGGAATTTTATTAATTTATGTTGATAACAATAATGTATGAGTTCTCTATTTTACCATAATCTTATTAACATTGATATTATAATTCCAATGCTTTTAATTTTGGTTAATTGAACCAGTTCTAACATAATAACATATAAGTAATATATTATATATGTACTATATATGTAACACATATGTTTTATATATGGGTGTATTATAATCTATATTTGTCCTTATCTCTTCTTCTTTCCCAAAACATCAATAAAAAGAGAAAAAATGATTTTTTTAAAGGTATCAACTCATAGGTTAAAAAAATGCAAGAGAAGTTGTCAGTGGGCACATTTTTAGAAGTGGGGAAAGTTAGCAGAGTAGAGAAATTTGAAATATGCTGACAGGTGAATCCAGTGGGAAGCTATAGAAATGAATAATATTTATAGTAATATCTTACAACATTTCTTATTAAATATCAGGCATTGTTCTAAGCATTTTATATATGTGTATGTATAAAATCATTTAATTCTCACAACATCCTTTGAGGTAGATAATATTATTTTTACCATTTTACAAAAGAAGAAAATGAAGTATGAGGTCAAATAATTTGTCCAGGGTCACGTAGCCAAATTTCAAGCCCAAGCTATCTAGGTTCAAAGTTTATTCCCTTGACTACACATTGTACTGCCTCTTGATAAAACCTCAGTAATTTGAAGCACAGAGAACCGTAGAAGGCAGGGATGAGGTGTGGAAATTGATTGAAAGTCTGTGAAAAGAAAAGTTAGACTTGCAGGTCCCTTCCCCAAATGAATAAATCAACCTGGTATATCTCCCTACCCTGGCAGGAGACCAGACATTTGATCAAAACAAAAAGTGAGCCCTAGAGGCCAAAGCACAGATAAATTAGGTCCTGGTAGCTGGAGAGAAGGGCCAAGTGAAAAAAGGAAAGTTAAATGAATGTCTACTTACTGAATGGTGAGGCCTTTGGCCCCCATGTCCTGTTCAGCTTAGAGTACTTGGGTAGTCAGGCAGTCACACCTGCCTCTCTTACCCAAGAGAAGGGACTGGAGAATCTGACCAGCTTCAGAGAAAAGAACTACAAATACTGATATTTTGGGATCCCCAGCAAACCGGTCAAGTAACCTCCCTGTTACTCTACAGTGAAGCCACCAATCAACGAATTCCATCTATTTGCACAGAGCTTCCAATTGAAGTAACTTACTGTTACTTCAATATAACAGTATTGATAACTGTTATATATAACTGAATTGATATTTAGATAAATATATAAAAATATATATATTTTTAGTAACTTACTGTTAAATATGAAGAGCTGCAAAATTTCACCAAATATTTCAAAAGAGATTCCACAATGAGAGATGACAAAAGAAACAAGCAGAAAATTAAACACACAGGAAATAAATTAGGAAACAGAAGAAAAATTTGAAATGATCATTAATATGAGAAGGGGACGACAGAGGATGAGATGGTTGGATGGCATCACCGACTTAATGAACGTGAGTTTAAGTAAACTCCAGGAGTTGGTGATGGACATGGAGACCTGGTGTGCTGTAGTTCATGGGGTTACAGAGTCAGACATGACTGAGCAACTGAACAGAACTGAACTGAATTGATATTTAGATAAAAATAGACATTGCATTCATGAAACAAGACTAGGATGCTTTCTTTAAAAAAAAAAAGAATAATAAAAGACTAAGAACTCATGAAAATTAAACACATGATAGCAGGAAGAATCAACAAAATGTTTGGAAATTAAAGAAATAGAACAAAAAGAGTTTGACAACAGAAGAGATAAAGAAACTGAAAAAAAAAAAAATCCAGGAGATCTAACATCCAAACAATATGAGTTTCAAAAAGACAAAAGAAAGAAAAGAAAAGAAGGAAAGAAAAATTATTAAAGAAAGGACACACACAAAAAAACTTCCCAGGCTAAAGAATACATATTTCCAGTTTATAAAGGCTTATCAAGGGTGGAGCACAATGGATTTAAGAAACAAAAACTATGTCAAGTGTCATCATTAAGAAACTTCAGAACACTAGGAGATTTTAAAAAAGTATGCTCAGGGTCCCAGGGGAAAATAATGTTATCATATAAGGGATTGAGAGAGTATTGAAATAACATTAAATTTCTCAACAACAAACATTACAAACTAGAATATGAAATGGTGCTGCTGCTGCTAAGTCGCTTCAGTCGTGTCCAACTTTGTGCGACCCCAGAGATGGCAGCCCACCGGGCTCCCCCGCCCCTGGGATTCTCCAGGCAAGAACACTGGAGTGCGTTGCCATTTCCTTCTCCAATACATGAAAGTGAAAAGTGAAAGTGAAGTCGCTCAGTCCTGCCCGACTCTTAGCAACCCCATGAACTGCAGCCTACCAGGCTCCTCCGTCCATGGGATTTTCCAGGCAAGAGTACTGGAGTGGGGTGCCATTGCCTTCTCCGAGAATGTGAAATAGCAATGCCTTAAAATTTCTGTAAGAAAATTATTTTCAACCAAGAATTCTTTATCCAGAGAACTACCAATGAATTGTGAAGGTAAAATTAAGACATATTGAGACTTGCAAAGTCTTTTTAAAAAATTACTTCCCATACCTTTTCCAGGAGTCTACTACAGGATATATGCCATCAAAATGAGGGAGTTAAAAAAGAGAGAAACATGGGATTGGTAAAATAGGAGATAGAACAAAGGAGAGAGGCAAAGAGAATCCCCATGATGATTATAAAAAGGAATCACAGAACTGAGAGAGCAGCAGTGACACAGGTTCATGTGCGCATGCCGAGTCTTATCTGCTTCTTTGTGACCCCATAGACTGTGGCCCACCAAGCTCCTCTGTCCAGGGAATTTTCCATGCAGGAATACTGAAGAGGGCTGCCATTTCCTACTCCAGGGGATCTTCCCAACCCAGAGATCAAACTTGTGTCTCTTGCCTTGGCAGGAAAATTCTTTACCACTAGTGCCATCTGAGAAGCCATATGTAAAATAGAGAGCTGAGAGGAAGCTACTGCATGGCACAGAGTTCAGTTCTCTGTGATGACCTAGAGGGATGGGAAGAGGGAGTGGGAGAGAGCCTTAAGAGGGAGGAGAACATATGTATGTGCTATGCTGTGCTCAGTTGTATCCAACTCTTTTTGACCCCATGGACTATATTCTGCCAGGCTCCTCTGACCATGGGATTTCCCAGGCAACTATTGGAGTGGGTTGCCATTTCCTTCTCCAGAGGATCTTCCTGACTCAGGGATCGAACCCACGTCTTTTGCATCACCTGCATTGGCAGGCAGATTCTTTACCACTGCACCACCTGGAAAGCCCGAATATATATATATATAGTTAGTTAGTTCAGTCGCTCATTTGTGCCAGACTCTTTGCAACCCCATGGACTGCAGCACGCCAGGCTTCTCTATCCATCACCAATACCCATAGCTTGCTCAAACTCATGTCCATCAAGTCTGTGATGCTATCCAACCATCTCTTCTTCTGTCATCCCATTTTCTTCCTGTCTTCAATCTTTCCCAGCATCAGGGTCTTTTCTGAGTCAGTTCTTCGCATCAGGTGGCCAAATTATTGGAGTTTTAGTTTCAGCATCAGTCCTTCCAATGAATATTCAGGACTGATCTCCTTTAGGATTGACTGGCTTGATCCCCTTGCAGTCCAAGGGACTCTCAAGAGTCTTCTCCTCAGTCTTATGGACTCTGTGAGAGAGGGAGAGGGTGGGAAGATTTGGGAGAATGGCATTGAAACATGTAAAATATCATGTATGAAACGAGTTGCCAGTCAAGGTTCGATGCACGATGCTGGATGCTTGGGGCTGGTGCACTGGGATGACCCAGAGGGATAGAATGGGGAGGGAGGAGGGAGGAGGGTTCGGGATGGGGAACAAATGTATACCTGTGGCGGATTCATTTTGATATTTGGCAAAACTAATACAATTATGTAAAGTTTAAAAATAAAATAAAATTTAAAAAAAGAGTCTTCTCCAACACCACAGTTCAAAAGCATCAATTCTTCAGCACTCAGCCTTCTTTATAATCCAACTCTCACAACATGCATGACTACTGGAAAAGCCATAGCTTTGACTAGATGGACCTTTGTCAGCAAGGTGATGTCTCTGTTTTTTAATATGCTGTCTAGGTTGGTCATAACTTTTCTTCCAAGCAGTAAGCATCTTTTAATTTCATGGCTGCAATCACCATCTGCAGTGATTTTGAAGCCCAAAAAATAAAGTCTGCCACCATTTCCACTGTTTCCCCATCTATTTCCCATGAAGTGATGGGACCAGATGCCATGATCTTCGTTTTCTGAATGTTGAGCTTTAAGCCAACTTTTTCACTCTCCTCTTTCACTTTCATCAAGAGGCTCTTTAGTTCTTCTTCCCTTTCTGCCATAAGGGTGGTGTCATCTGCATATCTGAGGTTATTGATATTTCTCCTGGCAATCTTGATTCCAGCTTGTGCTTCATCCAGCCTAGCGTTTCTGCATATAAGTTAAATGAGCAGGGTGGCAATATATAGCCTTGACGTATTCCTTTCCCAATTTGGAACCAGTCTGTTGTTCTATGTCCAGTTCTAATTGTTGCTTCCTGACCTGCATACAGATTTCTCAGGAGGCAGGTAAGGTGGTCTGGTATTCCCATCTCTTAAAGAGTTTTCCATAGTTTGTGGTGATCCACACAGCCAAAGGCTTTGGAGTCATCAATAAAGCAAAAGTAGATGTTTTTCTGGAACTCTCTTGCTTTTTCAATGATCCAACAAATGTTGGCAATTTGATCTCTGGTTCCTCTGCCTTTTCTAAACCCAGCTTGAACATCAGGAAGTTTATGGTTCACATATTGTTGAAGCCTGGCTTGGAGAATTTTGAGCATTACTTTGCTAGCGGGTGAGATGAGTGCAATTGTGCGGTAGTTTGAGCATTCTTTGGCATTGCCTTTCTTTGGGATTGGAATGAAAACTGACCTTTTCCAGTCCTGTGGCCACTGCTGAGTTTTCCAAATTTGCTGGCATATGGAGTACAGCACTTTAACAACATCATCTTTTAGGATTTAAAATAGCTTAACTGGAATTCCATCACCTTCACTAGCTTTGTTCGTAGTGGTGCTTCCTAATGCCCACTTGACTTCGCATTCCAGAATGAAGGTGAGTGATCCCACCATCATGGTTATCTGGGTCATGAAGATCTTTTTTGTATCGTTCTTCTATGTTGTCTTGCCACCTCTTCTTAATATCTTCTGCTTCTGTTAGGTCCATACCATTTCTGTCCTTTATTGAGCCCATCTGTGCATAAAATGTTCCCTTGGTATTATAAGTATGTTCCCTTGGTATTATATTATTCCCTTGGTTCCCTTGTTCCCTTGATAATATATGTACAACATCATATTCATGATGTCATACAGCAGAAACTAACATAACATTGCAAAGCAATTATATTCCAATAAAAAAGTGGGGGATCGTAGGATGACCACTGTTTAGCATGTACAAAAATTGAAAAAGAATGAAGGGCTCCAGGACTTACGTCTTCAGGAAAATAAATGGAACAGATAAAGTATCTGATATACTTGATAATGTAGAAACTAATGGTACAGAGAACTAAACAAATGAAAAAACTATTAATATCTCCACTAAGGAAAGTATGTACAAGACAGGAAATATAGTACATTTAGCTTAGCAGTAGGACTTCCCTGGTGGCTCAGACGGTAAAGCATCTGCCTACAATGCAGGAGACCTGGATTCAATCCCTCAGTTGGGAAGACCTCCTGGAGAAGGAAATAGCAACCCACTCCAGTATTCTTGCCTGGAAAATCCCATGGACAGAGGAGCCTGGTAGGCTATAGTCCATGGGGTCACAAAGAGTCAGACACGACTGAGCAACTTCACTTTCACTTAGCTTAGCAGTAGCCAATACTTACAATAATTCAAAAACTGAATTTTGATTTACTCAAAAGTTATATATTAACTATATAAGGGAGAGGAAAATAGGCATCTAGGGTGATAGAAGAGATGAATACTCATCTTCCACAATAGGGTTTTGAAAGAAAATGCCTAAAGCTGATAAATCAAAAACAATCAGTATAAGTTGAATTTCCTAAAGTTTTTTTTTTTATCATGTGTTTATGTGCTGACTGCAAGTTACTTAACAAATATTTACCTATGTGTTTGGTGTCTTGCTGGGCACTGAAGATAAATAAATAAGCAGAATAAAAGCTTTACCCTTAAAGAAATAGCTCAGAGCACAGGTGAGGGAAAAGATAAATAACCAAGTAGCTATTAAATAGATGAAAAGTGCTATAATAGAGAAATGCGGCGGGCATTATGGGAGAAGAAAGGAGGGCATTGCTAGCTTTGCCTTGGGAGAGGTGTACCTGAGCTGCTTCACAGAGGAGGAACAGGGAAGGAGAGCTTTTCAGGCAAATGGAATTGATGTGAAAAGAGTTGGAGGTGCCAGCGAATTTCCTTTGTCATGTCTGTTAACGCTAGAAGGTAGGATGTGTAGAATCTGGACTTCCTCAATTTTGTCCAGTTTTATTTGGGTCAGGTCAAGTTTAGGGGCATTCTGTGGACATTTTCAAATCTCAGAAAGGTACCTGCTATTAAAATCCAGCTGATATCCTGTCTTTGAGGTAGAAAGAAGGCACATAGCTATAGATGGCACAGTGTCATAAATAGGAAGGTCAGGAAAACAATAAAGTGTTCAAAGTTTTTTGGTACATATATCCTCTTACAGTCTCTGTGTCCAATTTGCCCTGTGTGGAAGACCACTGAATTGTAAGCAGAGTTTCTGACTTTCCAAATATGCTTTCATTCAAGCCTCTCCAAGCAAAACTGGCAACATTTAATCATCTTTCAAAATATTATGCCTGTTGGTAAATAGACATTAGCTATGAGAATAAGCAGTAGTCCACATGTTCCTTGGTTCCCTTTCCTCCATCCTCACTATAATCATCCTAGTTCAGGTGTTGATATCAGACATGGCACCTGATTCCTGACTCCCTTCTCTTTGCCTCCAGCCTCTTCCATTCAGTCCATTTCTCCTTGGCACCAGATTAATTCTTTCTGAAACACAGACCTAATCATGGCATTCCTTTGATTAAAAAAAGAACAAGAAATAAAAGCAATTTTAATGCCTCCCCATAGCCTATAAGATCAAGTCCAGACTCTTCTGTCTAGCTTTCAGGCCTCCTATTACCTGGCCACAAACTACATTTCTAGCACCCTCTTCTATCATTCTTCTTTCATCATCTCCCTCTACTTCCTACCACACACACACATGCACAATGTTCTTTCTCTAAATTTCTCTAAACTTCTCTGAAGTCCTATTCTTAGAACATGGTGAACTTTCATGCCATCAAATATCAGCATGTTTTTCTCTCTTAAATGTCCTTTGGCATAGGAATCTTCTTATCTTAAGACCTAGTTCAAATGTCTCTACTTATGGTCAAGAGCATGATGTCTGATTCACCAGGATCTAACCCAGGATTACTAAATGTGTGACTTGAACAAGTTACCTAAGCTCTCTTTGCTTTAGAAATAAAAGTGGAAAATAATAGTACCTGCTTCACAGGGTGAGATATAAATAGCACATGTAAAACACCTAGAACAATGGCAGGTACATAGTTTGAACTCAATGAATGTTCAGTTCAGGTCAGTTCAGTTCAGTCGCTCAGTGTCCAACTCTTTGCGACCCCATGAATCGCAGCACGCCAGGCCTCCCTGTCCATCACCAACTCCCGGAGTTCACCCAGACTCACGTCCATCGAGTCAGTGATACCATCCAGCCATCTCATCCTCTGTCGTCCCCTTTTCCTCCTGCCCCCAATCCCTCCCAGCATCAGAGTCTTTTCCAATGAGTCAGCTCTTCGCATGAGGTGGCCAAAGTACTGGAGTTTCAGCTTTAGCATCATTCCTTCCAAAGAACACCTAGGACTGATCTCCTTTAGAATGGACTGGTTGGATCTCCTTGCAGTCCAAGGGACTCTCAAGAGTCTTCTCCAACACCACAGTTCAAAAGCATCAATTCTTCGGTGCTCAGCTTTCTTCACAGTCCAACTCGCACATCCATACATGACTACTGGAAAAACCATAGCCTTGACTAGACAGACCTTTGTTGGCAAAGTGATGCAGATGCTGATTACAAATTAAAAGACGCTTACTCCTTGGAAGGAAAGTTATGACCAACCTAGATGGCATATTAAAAAGCAGAGACATTACTTTGCCAACAAAGGTACATCTAGTCAATGAATGTTAGCTCCAGTTTAAATAATAATAAATGAATAATTAATCAACAAAATTAAACATCCTCTTTTCTAAGAAACTTTATTCATTTATCCAAGGAAAATTGATCATCTCTTCAATTTCCCCAAAGGAAAATTAATCATAATCAATTCATATTGCCTGTGACATTTACTTTCACATCTCTTCTACTTTATACAATATCAGTCATATAGAATATATTCAAAATGACTTTTAAAATAAAGTAATATTAACTTCTGAAGTTCTTAAAAATATTGTTTCAAAGCTGTTAGGTATGGGTTCATATCCTGGATCAGCCACCTACTACTAATGTGATCTTGTGCGTGTGCTCAGTCGCTTCAGTTGTGTCCAACTCTTTATGACCCTGTGGACTGTAGCCCACCAGGCTCCTCTGTCCATGGGATTCTCCAGGCAAGAATACAGGAGTGGGTTTCCATGCTCTCCTCCAAAGGATCTTCCTGACCCAGGGATTGAACTCACGTCTCCTGCATTGCAGGTGGGTTCTTTACCCACTGAGCCACCTGGGAAGCCCCATGTGATCTTGGGCAAGTGACAAAACCTCAGTTTCTATGTGTATAAAAGGAAGAAAAACATCATTTATCTGACAGAGGATTCAATGTTAAATTTCCTTCAGAGGTTTCCCAGGGTTTGTAGACAAAGCATAAAACTTTCGGCTAGGTACACAAGTCTGTCCAGTATCTGGCCTTTGTCCACCTTTCCAGCTTTATCTGCCACATTCTTCCTTGTACTTGCTACTTCAATGATTCTAAAATGCTTGCATTTCAGGTTTGTCCAGGTTTTTGCATTTTTGTACATGCTGTTCATTCTGCCTGAAGTGTCCTTCCCTTCCCTTCTGCTTACCTAGTTCTTTATCCTTCAAAACTCATTGAAATAATTATTGAATACCTAACAATATATGTTCTGTGTTCCTCTGGTCATTCTACAGATGTCTAAATGCCATTTGGTGTAGTCCAACTGCCTTCAACTGCATCCAAACTGAAAATCAGAGCTATTGAGACTCTTAGAGTTCACCTAACCTAACCAACACTGCCCAAGCTGAAGAAGTAGTACTAGAGAGAAGAGACTGACTCAAGGTCATGGAGATCTCAGTTATTTACTGCTGTGTAACAGTAATTATCCCAGAGTTCAGCAGCTTAGATAACAACCATTTTATTATTTCTCATAATTTTGTGAGTCAGAAATCCAGTCAAAGCTAGGATAGTTGCTTTTTCTTCTCCACATGGAATCAAGTAAGATGACTCAGTGATATTCTTTAGGCTTCACTCAATGCCTTGAACCTTGGCTTCATTTGGCCCCCTCTTCCCTTCCAGAAAAGGCTTCCCTGGTAGATTAGCTGGAAAGAATCTGCCTGCAATGCAGAAGACCCCGGTTCAATTCCTGGGTCAGGAAGATCCCCTGGAGAGGAAAGAGGCTACCCACTCCAGTATTCTTCAGCTTCCTTGGTGGCTCAGCTGGTAAAGAATTTGCCTGCATTGCAGTATACCTGGGTTCAATCCCTGGGTTGGGAAGATCCCCTGAGGAAGGGAAAGGCTATCCACTCCAGTATTCTGGCCTGGAGAATGCCATGGGGTTACAAAGAGTCAGACATTCATTTTCACTTTCCCTTTCAGATAGTTTCAATGTGATCTCTTTGCTAGAATACATGCTAAGTCACTTCAGTTGTGTCTGACTCTTTGAGATCCCTATGGCCCAATGGTCTCCTCTGTCCAGGGGCTAGAGAAGCCCCTGGAGTGGGTTGTCATTTCCTTCTCCAGGGGATCGTCCCTTCCCAGGGATTGAAACAGAGTCTCCTGCAGCTCCTGCATTACAGGCAGATTCTTTACCACTGAGCCACCAGGGAAGCCCAAATAATAAAGGCATCTCATACATGCTAAATCAGTTCAGTCAAGAGTACATGGAATCTTAGGGCTCAAAGAGAAAATGTTCCCAGAAGACAGGAAGTGGGAATTACCAGTCAGGAAGTGGGAATTACCAGTCTCTTAAGACTTGGGCTTGGAAACTAGCACAGTGTCACTTCGGAAGTATCTTCTTGGTCAAAACAATCATAGAGCCCGTCCAGATTCCAGGGGAGAACACACAGACCCCATCTGTCACTGGGAGGAGGATCAAAGAATTTACAGCCATCTTTAATCTGTTACCATCTGCCCTCTGGCCACAAATTATTTACATTCTTCCTACAGCACAATACATTCACCTCCTCAAAGGACCTGCCCCTCTAAACTCAGCCTATTATAGCGTCAGACTCAGGGTCAACGTCCATGATCTCATCATCTGAATAAGTTCCAGGCGTGGATGAATAGCCTCAGATATAGTTCCTAGGGTGTAGTTTCTTTAGCATTGTTCTTTTCCATTGAACATCTCTGAAACGAAAAAGTAACCTTCCCCATATACACCCAACTATTGATTACAGTGGTGAGCAGGCATAAAGTAACTGCTGTAGACAGTCTGTTCAAAAGAGGGTGGTGGTTTTTGTGGTAGAAGGAATAGAAGTACAAAGCAGTCACTGGTGCTTAGAAATTCTGAAATCTAGCCAAACATTTGATGCCAGTTCTTTAATTAAGGCCTACTTCTGCTCCCTGGGAATGAGTCTCTGTGACTTTTGGTTCTGCCCTCTGAGTCACCCTTCTTTTTCCACAAGAAATAGCCCATTTTTATAGTTGAATAGTTTTTTCAGCCTGCTCTCTGCCTATAGTAGACTGGGAGTCCAAAGACCTCTTTTCATTTCATACTGTCTCTGTCAGTTTCAGGCCAAGCTAACGTAATCCTTTTAAAATTTGGGGGATTTCCTGTGTATCGAATTATACTCTACTCCATTATCCAAAACACACACACACAAATCTTTCAGATAGTATTTCTCGACCTTGGTCCCCCTGTGAACCTGCTGTGGAATGACACCCTTAAGACTCTTAGAAACCCTACTGTTTAACACAGAGTATCCATAAGGCACAGCATTGAGATCCTCAGAAAAAATTTGTTTCCACTAAGAATAACTTTGAAAGCATCTATGAGACACTGCCTTAAATCTTTCTGACCTACACTGTTGGTGAGAATGTAAATTGGTGCAGCCGTATGGAAAACAGTATTGAGTTTCCTCAAAAAAAATAAGAATAGAACTATAATATGATCCAGCTAGTCTACTTCTGGGTATATATCCAAAGAACGTGATAACAGTAATTAGAAAAGATATACATACCCCTATGTTCACCATAGCATTATATACAAGAGCTAAGATATGGAAACAACGTAAGTGCCCATCAACAGATGAATGGGTAAAGAAGATGTGGTGTGTGTGTGTATACATACACACAGACACACACACACACACACACAGATGCACGCACACAGAGAAATATTACTTAGCCAGAAGAAGACAAAACCTGCCATTTGCCATAACATGGGTGAATCTTGAGGGTATTAGGCCAAGTGAAATAAGTTAGAGACAGACAAATACTTTACGATTTCATTCATATGTGAAATATAAAAAAATAAAACTAAACAAAAACAAACACATAGGTACAGAGAACAAAGCAGTGGTTTCCAGAGAGAAAGGGGGTGGGAGGGTGAAATGAGTAAAAGGGATCAACTGTACGGTGCTAAATGGAAACTAAACTTTTGATAAGCATGCTGTAGTATATATAGAAGTTGAAATATAATGTTGTGCACATGACTGTTATAAACCGATGTTACCTCAATTAAAACATATCTTTCTGAAGTCTTAACAAAAGACCTTACAGTTGCATCTTTGACCTGTTTTTACCTGGTGATGTCATTTTGTCGGCAACACCTTAGATTTGATCTGTACCATGAGGCCATTCTTTACCTTTGAGACTCTTGTGCTACTTGGAAATACTATCCTGGGTCCTTCTTTAGTTTACTTCTCTCTCCTAATATTTAATTATAAATAGCTACAAGACGCCAGTTGACACTTTGGACTTTCTGTCTATAAACTCCCCAACTAGATCCTCAAGTTCATTAGATACCTTTCTATTTTCCACGTTGCCATAGGTAACCTTGTTTTCAAACCTTCCTCTGGCTTCCAATAACAATTTCTTGACCGTTCTGAAAGTGATCTCCAACACCTCGTCCAGATCTTTCTAGCTTTCACTAACAGACTCCTCAAGGTCCTTCAAGTCCCTACCCATTTCCCAGTCTCAAAATTAATGTCATGTATTTGGAGTTTGGGTTACAGAAGAGCCCAATTACCAGTTATCAACTTTTGTTGTGGTTACCAGTTGTTCCCTAACAAACTGTCTCAAAGCTTAGTAACTTTTTTTTAAAAAAAACATCATTTTCTCTCTCAATTTTGTGTGTCAATATTTGAAGTAAGGCTTGAATAACCAGTTCTCAGCCCCATATGAAATGAACTGGGGTCAGCTGATGGTATTCAGCTGGCAGTTGAGCTAATCTGAAGGATCCAAGATAGCTTCACTCACATGACTGAGACATTAGCAAGACTGGACTTATCCTTCTCTTGAAGGCCTTCTCTTTGTCCCTCTCTTGAAGGCTGGGCTCATTCAGGTCCTTCTCTTCTGCATGTAGTCTCAAAGCCTGTTCATGAAGTATGCCCAGAAGGATTGTCAAACATCTTATATGACACCCAAGAAATTCAAGAATCAGTGATCCAACGTGTACCCCAATGTTCATCACAGCACTGTTTATAATAGCCAGGACATGGAAGCAACCTAGATGTCCATCAGCAGATGAATGGATAAGAAAGCTATGGTACATATACACAATGGAGTATTACTCAGCCATTAAAAGGAACACATTTGAATCAGTTCTAATGAGGTGGATGAAACTGGAGCCTATTATACAGAGTGAAGTAAGCCAGAAAGAAAAACACCAATACAGTATACTAACGCATATATATGGAATTTAGAAAGATGGTAACAATAACCCTGTGTACGAGACAGCAAAAGAGACACTGATGTATAGAACAGTCTTATGGACTCTGTGGGAGAGGGAGAGGGTGGGAAGATTTGGGAGAATGGCATTGAAACGTGTAAAATATCATGTATGAAACGAGTTGCCAGTCCAGGTTTGATGCACGATACTGGATGCTTGGGGCTGGTGCACTGGGACGACCCAGAGGGATGGAATGGGGAGGGAGGAGGGAGGAGGATTCGGGATGGGGAACACATGTATACCTGTGGCGGATTCATTTTGATATTTGGCAAAACTAATACAATTATGTAAAGTTTAAAAATAAAATAAAATTTAAAAAAATTAAAAAAAAAAGAATTGGTGATCCAAGAAAAAGGAAGTGGAAGCTTCCAGTTTTTTAGTCCTGAGTTTGGAAACTGTCAATTTTTGCCATATTTTATTTATTAGCTAGAGAAAGACAATGCCAAAGAATGCTCAAACTACTGCAAAATTGCACTCATCTCACACGCTAGTAAAGTAATGCTCAAAATTCTCAAAGCCAGCAATACGTGAACCATGAACTTCCAGGTGTTCAAGCTGGTTTTAGAAAAGGCAGAGGAACCAGAGATCAAATTTCCAACATCCGTTGGATCATAGAAAAACAAGAGAGTTCCAGAAAAACATCTATTTCTGCTTTATTGACTATGTCAAAGCCTCTGACTGTGTGGATCACAACAAACTGTGGAAAATTCTGAAAGAGATGGGAATACTAGACCACCTGACCTGCCTTTTGAGAAATCTGTGTGCAGGTCAGGAAGCAACAGTTAGAACTGCACATGGAACAATAGACTGGTTCCAAATCAGGAAAGGAGTACGTCAAGGCTGTATATTGTCACCCTGCTTATTTAACTTCCATGAAGAGTACATAATGAGAAATGCTGGGCTGGATGAAGCACAAGCTGGAATCAAGACTGCCAGGAGAAATATCAACAACTTCAGATATGCAGATGACACCACCCTTATGGCAGAAAGTGAAGAAGAAGCCTCTTGATGAAAGTGAAAGAAAAGAGTGAAAAAATTGGCTTAAAACTCAACATTCAGAAAACTAAGATCATGGCATCCAGTCCCATCTTCATGGCAAATAGATGGGGAAACAGAGGCAGACTTTATTTTTGGGGCTCCCAAATCACTGCAGATGGTGACTGCAGCCATGAAATTAAAAGACGCTTATTCCTTGAAAAAAAAAAAGTTATGACCAACCTAGACAGCATATTAAAAAGCAGAGACATTACTTTGTCAACAAAGGTCCATCTAGTCAAGGCTATGATTTTTCCAGTAGTCATGTATGGATGTGAGAGTTGGACTATAAAGAAAGCTGAGTGCCGAAGAATTGATATTTTGGACTGTGGTGTTGGAGAAGACTCTTGAGAGTCCCTTGGACTGCAAGGAGATCCAACCAGTCCATCCTAAAGGAGATCAGTCCTGGGTGTTCATTGGAAGGACTGATGCTGAAGCTGAAACTCCAATAGCTTGGTCACCTGATGCAAAGAGTTGACTCATTGGAAAAGACCCTGATGCTGGGAAAGATTGAGGGCAGAAGGATAAGGGGACAACAGAGGATGAGATGGTTGGATGGCATCACCGACTCAATGGACATGGTTTTGGGTAGACTCCGGGAGTTGGTGATGGACAGGGAGACCTGGCATGCCGCGGTTCATGGGGTCGCAAAGAGTCCGACACAGCTGAGCGAATGAACTGAAGTGAACTAACATGGGAAGTTCATCTTTCAGTGTCCTCTCTTTTTGCATTTTCATACTGTTCATGGGGTTCTCAAGGCAAGAATACATACCCATTAGAATGCAGAGCTCCAAAGAACAGCAAGGAGAGATGAGAAAGCCTTCCTCAGTGATCAATGCAAAAAAATAGAGGAAAACAACAGAAGAAAATTAGAGATACCAAGGGAACATTTCATGCAAAGATGGGCTCGATAAAGGACAAAAATGGTACAGACCTAACAGAAGTAGAAGATATTAAGAAGAGGTGGCAAGAATACACAGAAGAACTGTACAAAAAAGATCTTCATGACCCAGATAATCACAATGTTGTGATCACTCACCTAGAGCCAGACATCTTGGAATGTGAAGTCAAGTGAGCGTTAGGAAGCATCACTATGAACAAAGCTAGTGGAGGTGATGGAATTCCAGTTAAGCTATTTGAAATCCTAAAAGATGATGCAGTGAAAGTGCTGAACTCCATACGCCAGCAAATTTGGAAAACTCAGCAGTGGCCACAGGACTGGAAAAGGTCAGTTTTCGTTCTAATCCCAAAGAAAAGCAATGCCAAAGAATGTTCAAACTACCACACAATTGCACTCATATCACAAGCTAGCAAAGTAATGCTCAAAATTCTCCAAGCCAGGATTCAACAGTACGTGAGCTGTGAACTTCCAGATGTTCAAGCTGGTTTTAGAAAGGCAGAGGAACCAGAGATCAAATTTCCAACATCCGTTGGATCATAGAAAAACAAGAGAGTTCCAGAAAAACATCTACCTCCACTTCACTGATTATGCTAAAACCTTTGACTGTGTGGATTGGAACAAACTGTGGATAATTCTTAAAGAGATGGGGATGCTAGACCACCTTACCTGCCTCCTGAGAAATCTGTGTGCAGGTCAAGGAGCAACAGTTAGAACTAGACATGGAACAACAGACTGGTTCCAAATCAGGAAAGGAGTACGTCAAGGCTGTATATTGTCACCCTGCTTATTTAACTTCCATGAAGAGTACATAATGAGAAATGCTGGGCTGGATGAAGCACAAGCTGGAATCAAGACTGCCAGGAGAAATATCAACAACTTCAGATATGCAGATGACACCACCCTTATGGCAGAAAGTGAAGAAGAAGCCTCTTGATGAAAGTGAAACAGTGAAAAAATCGGCTTAAAACTCAACATTCAGAAAACTAAGATCATGGCATCCAGTCCCATCTTCATGGCAAATAGATGAGGAAACAGTGGAAACAGTGGCAGACTTTATTTTGGGGGGCTCCCAAATCACTGCAGATGGTGATTGCAGCCTTAAAATTAAAAGATGCTTGCTTCTTGGAAGAAAAGCTATGCCCAACCTAGACAGCATACTAAAAAGCAAAGATATTACTTTACCGACAAAGGTCCATCTAGTCAAAGCTATGGTTTTTCCAGTATTCATGTATGGATGTGAGAGTTGGACTATAAAGAAGTCTGAGTGCCAAAGAACTGATGCTTTTGAATTGTGGTGTTGGAGAAGACTCTTGAGAGTCCCTTGGACTGCAGGGAGTCCAACCAGTCCATCCTAAAGGAAATCAGTCCTGAATGTTCATTGGAAGGACTGATGCTGAAACTAAAGCTCCAATAATTTGGTCACCTGATGCGAAGAACTGACTCGTTGGAAAAGACCCTGATGATGGAAAAGATTGAAGGCAGGAGGAGAAGGGGATGACAGAGGATGAGATAGTTGGATGCCCTCACCAACTCAAGGGACATGAGTTTGAGCAAGCTACGCAAGTTGGTGATGGACAGTGAAGCCTGGCTTGCTGCAGTCCGTGGGATGACAAAGAGTCAGACATGACTGAGTGCCTGAACTGAATTTCTTTTTTTAATTACTTTGCCCAAGTATTTTATTTTTTAATTAATTTAATCAGAGGATACTTTACAATATCATGATGGTTGTTGCCATACATCAGCATGAATCAGTCACAGGTATGCATGCGTCCCCCTCATCCTGAACCCCCCTCCCTCTTCCCTCTCTACCCTATCCCTCTGGGTTATCCCAGAGCACTGGCTTAGGGTGCCCTGATTTATGCATCAAACTTGCACTAGTCATCTGTTTAACATCTGGTAATGTATATGTTTCAATGGTATTCTCTCAGATCATCCCACCCTCTCCTTCTCCCAGTGAGCCCAAAAGTTGTTCTTTACATTTATGTCTCCTTTCCTGCCCTGCATGTAGGATCGTTGGTACCATCTTTCTAAATTCCATATATATGCATTAATATGCAGTATTTGTCTTTCTCTTTCTGACTTACTTCACTCTGTATAATAGGTTCCAGGTTCATCCACCTCATTAGATCTGACTCAAATGCATTCCTTTTTATTAGAACTGAGTTTTAAAAGCTAAAGAGAATTTCCTAAGAAGACAAGACAGTGAAAGACTTTCTAGGTATGGGCTTAGAAGAGGTGGGGTGAGAGAACATGGAATGTTTGGGGAATTATGAGGGGTTCACATGATTGAGGTGGAAAATGTGAGTAGTAGAAACCTGAAATTATTTTAATGTTTTTTCCTGAGGTAGTCAGAAAGGTATAGGGAGAAAGGGATCGGAGACTTCATTTCAACCTAATGTTTTTCCTATGATTCTAAGAGTTGTGACTCCAAAGCTTTTCTTTGTTTCTATTTAAAACCCTGCCACCCCATTTCTTCATTAAATCACAGCAATAGGATTAGAGGAAGATAAGACTATTTAATGCTCTATATTTACACCCAGTAGCATTTAAACTTCTGTCTTCCAACAAGAGTGCAAGTCTGGGTAATGGACTGTGTGTCATAAATGTTATTTATGCCTCTTCATATGATTATCTGAAGACTACATATTAAGCCCAACCTTAATCCTTACTGGAATAGAGATTGATATGGTTCAACGAACAGGTTATTTTACTTGGCATCAGACTCCAACATGCTAAGTCAAAGACCTATTCCAATACTCATCCCCTGCAATGCCTATGTGAAAATTAGAAAAAAGTACATCCTCTGGGTACATACAAACCTACATTAGGTTTCAGTGGCTTGGAGAGTAGACCAGGGTCTGAATTTCAGCTGCCATTTGTTTCCTGCCTCAGGCACCTTTGTGACATGAACAAAATGTTTGACTCTATGTTCTGGCCCCACCTGGTTATTGGTGTTCTATTGTTAAATTCAGAACACAGCCTCTGGACACAGACCAGGGAAGTTAGTTTCTGTCCCCTTCTCCCCACATCTTTTAATTATAATATTTTGTGATTTACTGTTCAAACACTAAGCAAATCTTCCTCCTTCTGTCTTTATTTTTCTGTCTGAAAGCTCCAGAGACTGTTCCTTCCTATATGGAATATAGAGCTCCATTTGTCAGGAATAAGTTTGGCAAGCATAATACCCTATCCATACTTTTCATCTGACTCAGGAAAATGATGGGATTTTTTAAGTTTTTTTTTTTTTTCAGTGCATAAATCGTTTTGAAACACTAATCCCAGAAATAAAAAGAAAGAGGGAGAGAAAACATTGCTGACAACCCTGTCTCCTATCGTAATAACTGTTCTCATTTCTCCACATAACCTTGGTGACATTGTCTCCAAGTTCCTAAATTCCAAACTCTGTCCTCATGTGTGTCATTTTTAATGAAAGAATACATTTCATTTTATGTTCTGTACTTTTTACTGAATAGTATTGCCCCCCCCCCAAATTTCATGTTTCATTCATGCATATATCCAACAAATTTTACACAGTTCTTATAACTTGCCAGGCTCTATTTTAGATGACAAGGATTCAGTAACGAATATGCCAAAGCCTTTATCCTGTGGATTTAATTCTAGTTAAAGAGACATACAACCAACAATGCATATATAGTGAAATGTCAGGTGCTATAAAGCAAATTAAAGCAAGGCAAAGGAATAGAGAACAATGTTGTATAAAATTTTAGAAAATGCCTCTTGCAGTAGATACACAATTACTTAATACTGATACCAAATTCAAACATTTAGATCATTGTTTCTGAGATTGCCTATCAGTGACATACATATTTATTTTTTTATTAAAAGTTTCCTTTAGCATAAAACTCTGAAAGAGGACTACTAGCACTTTTAGCTCCTGGTTTTTCCTAAAGATTATTATCACCACAATTCACATGTCAGAGAGCAAAATGTTAGCTAGAGAGAACTCTAGGAAGATGGCGAAGTAGAAAGCACCAGGATTCTATCTCCCCACCTGCCAACAACTGCACTATGTAACTATTTGCAACTCTGGAACCTATTGAAGACTTGCTGGCAACTTCCAGTGGAAGACTTGTTCTGATCACAGAGGTGCAAAGAGGCAGGCAGTCGCTGTACCGCCCACCCTGTCGCCAGCGCCTACCCAGACAGCAAAATTCCAGGGGATTTAAAGGGCTCCCACTACTATTCTCCCTCTCTTTTTCCCTGATGAACTGAAGAGAGAAATAGAAGGTTCGACTTTGGGATTTATTTCGGGGTTTGAAATTTTCTCAAGTCGGCCATAAGGGAAAAAGAAACAAGCCACAGCAATATCTGAACCCTTGAAAAGATCCCGAGAGAAAGGGGGAAGGGAAAACAGCCACCAGCCCAACCACTTGTGTCTTCTGCCCTTTCCCACCTATCTCACCCACCCTACCAGCCCACACTGCCTGGTACTTGAAATCTGTGGCTAAAGGACCATTACCACATAACTTCAAAAATAATTAACCACCCTTCCTTCTGAAACCCACCCAAATTCACTCATTCAGCACTTACTTTTTTGAATCCACTCATAACTTTTTTTCTATGAGCCCCCTCCCTAAATGGAGTTGGGGAGGGGTGAATGCATGCTGAGTTGGCCTTTATTTTTTTAAGAGACTTTTTGATCCAATGAGGCCCCCCCAAATAATTGAACTTTGGGTTCTGATTGGTTGTTTTATTTATTTTTTCCCTCCAAAAGTTTAACCTCCTCCCCACCTGAGCCTGATAAAACCTTGATCATGGGTTTGGGTCCCATAGGCCTCAAAGAGAGTCCTTAAACTTGAGGATGCTGGATAGCTTCCTTAACTGAGATGGGGAACTCAAGAATATGGATGAGATTTCAAAGATATTCAGTCTGATGAAGGAAGCATGAGAGATGGTGAGTCACCGCACTTATCTGAACATTCTGCTGCAGACTCATTCACCAGAAATATTGGTCAAGTTTATTGATGCTGGTAGTTACAAGTTTCTTAACAATTCATTGACAAATTAAAAAACAACCAACAACATTCCCCTCTTGCAGCAAATTCTACTGACCCTGCAGCATCTCCACTCACTGCAGACCATCTCAAGCAGAACAACACAGCCAAACTGGTGAAGCAACTGAGCACATTAAGTGAGAATGAAGAGCTCTGGAAATTGGCCTCAGTCCTTATCAGCAACTAGATGACCATCATCCACTCCCAGAGCAGTACACCACCCAGCCTGCTGAGAAAGATAAAAGAAACAGAAAGAAGAGGGAAAGAGTTAAACCACCCCTCCTGAGCAACCGGTGATAGAAGTGAAGGCTGAGCTCAGGCTCAGGAGGCCCCAGAGAAGAAGAGGGAGAAGTCTAAGTCTCTTATAACCCCAGTGCCCAGTCTCACACCAAGTTCCACTGGACTAGAGCTGGAGACCCCCATCTTTGGTGACTGT
This sequence comes from Bubalus kerabau, assembly GCF_029407905.1. Taxonomy (NCBI): domain Eukaryota; kingdom Metazoa; phylum Chordata; class Mammalia; order Artiodactyla; family Bovidae; genus Bubalus; species Bubalus kerabau. The sequence goes on along the minus strand of NC_073629.1, from coordinate 95,592,449 downwards.
GAAGAATACCAGTGTAGTGGTGGTTTCTGACAAGTACAACCTTAAACCCGTCCCCCTCAAGTGTCAACACAACACCCAATGCCACCAAAGAGATCTAAGTGAAGATAATCCTGCCACAGCCAATGGAAAGCCTGGGCTTTCCGGATGTGCTCAATTCATCTTCTGTTCCAGGCATCAAAATCAAGAAGAAGGTGCTGTCACCCACAGTTGCCAAGTCAAGCCCATTTGAAGGGAAAATAAGCACAGAACCAAGCACAGCTGAAACTTCTTCCCCAGAGCCAGTCAGCACCTCCTTCTGAGGTTATGGACACAGAAGGTCCAGAGCCCCCAGTTTTCCCTGCTGAAGTCCCAGAGCTCACAGATACCACCGCTTTGGAGCCAGGAACTCTGGGTGCAAAGCCAGTTGAGAGTACCAGAGATCCTAGTCAGCTGACTCAGAAAGGCAGGAAGAGGAAAGCTGTGATGTGGCCAGAGGGCAAACTGGGAGAGTATTTCTGTTTTGAACTGGATGGAACTGATGAGCAAATGTGAGTAAGATCAAGGACTTTGGCAGGTCAGCTAAGTGAGAGATACCATCAGAGCGAACACATGTTTGAGATAGGCTGGCATCTGAGCCACAACACTGTGGAGGAGAAAGTACCCTGGATGCGCACCAGGGCCCTGGTGCTGCTTTCGCCTCTCGTTATCCCTGGAAGAAACAGGAGGTACATCCAGGCTGAGGAGGAGAAGATCTTTCGGGAGCTCTTCCTGAACAAGGAAAGTCCTCATGAGCCTGATGAGACTTAGGAGCCTATTCCCCCCACCCAAACTCATCACCCTAGATGTGGATTGTTCCATGGATGAGACCCTAGAGCCTAAGAGGCCTGTGGTTCACCTGATGGGGAAGGCAGTTTGAAGTTGCCTCCTATTATGGCCAATTTTATTGGAAGCACAGGTGCCGGGAAGAATCCCCATGATCCTAGAGCAGGAGGCATCAGTTTGAAGGAGAGCCTCTCCTCCATCATGGGTAGACCTAACAGTTGGCCCTCATAGGAAGGCCAAAGCAACCAGACTATTCAGACAAGATCAAGCAGATGCTGGTGCCACCTGGATTCAGGCCTGGTCCAATAGCCAGTGGTTTCTTACTGGAAGGCCCCGAGGAGCCCAAGGGCATGCAGCATCTCCTCCCTGAACCTGGGAAACCTATGCCAGATCCCCATGGAGGACCTGGGTGTCCTGTTAGCCCAGAGGGTCCACATCTGCTGTGTCCCCCACCCTCTTCCGGTGGGGGGGGGGGTGGCGATCCCTTCTGGGATGGTCCATGTGACACCATGCAGGGTGACCTGGTGTGGGGGCGATCAGCATCAGGTCCTGGACCATACCATAGAGGCCATGGTAGCCAAGGAGGAAATGAACCTTCTCTTCCTCCAGTCTGAGGGGCCAGAAAAGGTCGCTCTGAAGGAGGACTCCCAAATGGAGGAGGGGACCCTGGTGGGGGTGTTGTTGGAGATGGTGGGCATCATCTCCACAAAGCCCCTGGCAGTGGCATGGGGGTGAAGGCAGTGGACATTGCACCCACGAAGGCCTTGGTGGAGGAATGGATGCTGGTGGTAGACATTGGCCCCATGAAGGCTTTGGACATGGGGGACAGACCCCATGGCCACCAGCCTCATGATGTTCCTGGTTATCGAGGCCACAACCATTGAGGGCCACCCCCTCATGAACACCATAGCCATGATGGCCCTGGCCATAGGAGGAATGTGGGGCCACTGAGGGCATGATGGAGGCCACAGCCATGGAGGAGACTGAAAACTTTTCCCCTAAGATCAGGAACAAGGTAAGGTTGGATGCCCACTTTCACCACTTCTATTCAACATAGTACTGGAAGTTGTAGCCAGAGCAAGTAGGCAAGAAAAAGAAATTGAAACCAATTTTCAATTGGATTTGGATTGAAACCAAATCCAATCCTTTCCAGATTGGAAAGGATGAAATAAAAATATCTCTATTTGCAGATGGTATAATCTTATATGTAGAAAATACTAAAGATTCCACAAAAAAGTCTGTTAGAACTAATTAATTCAGCAAAAAAATCAGGATACAAAGTCAACACAAAAGTCAGTTGCATTTCTATACAATAAGAATGAGCAATTTGAAAAGGAAATTATAAAAACAATCCTCTTACTATAGCATCAAAAAGAATAAAATACTTAGGAATTAACAGGATGTTAAGTGCAATGAAAACTATAAAATATTGCTGAAAGAAATTTAATAAGACACCAATAAATGGAAACACCTCATATTTATGGAATGGAAGATTTAATATTGTTAAAAAATGACAATATTGCCCAAAACAATTTACAGATTCAATGTGACCCTTACCAAAATGTGAACTACATTTTTTTTTGCAATATGAAAAAGCATACTAAAATTCACATGGCATCTCAAGGGACCCCACGAAGTCAAAACAATTTTGAAAAAGAACAAAACTGGAAGACTCACACTTCTTGATGTCAAAACTTACTACAAAGTTACAGTAATCAAAATAGTGTGATACTGGCATAAATACAGACATAAAGGTCAATGGAATAGAATATAGAGCCCGGAAATAAACTATAGCATATATGTCAAGTGATTTTTCACAAAAGTCTCTAGACCACTCAATGGGGAAAGAACAAGCTTCTCAACAAATGATTCTGGGGAAAATGGACATACATATGCAAAATAATGGAGTTAGACCTTCAGCTAACATCATATAAAAAAAAAAATTCCTCATGGATCAAGGGCCTAAATGTAAGACCTAAAACAATAAACACTTAGAAGAACATAGGACAAAAGCTTCATGACATTGAACTTGGAAATGATTTCCTGTCTATGACATTAAGAACATAAATAACAAAATAAAAATTAGACAAATAACACCTCATGAAAATTTTAAAACTGTATGCCTCAAAAGTCACTATAACAGAGTAAAAAGGAAAACAACAGAATAGGAGAATATATTGGCAAATCATTTATCTTTAAGACATTAATATACAAAGTATATAGAGAACTTTTAAAGCTCAACAATAAAAAAGCAACCTGATTCAAAAATAGGCAAAGTATGTGAATAGATATTACTCCTAAGAAGATATACAAATAGCCAAGAAGCACATGAAAAGATGCTCAGCATCACTGATCGTTGCTGCTGCTGCTGCTAAGTCGCTTCAGTTGTGTCCAACTCTGTGCGACCCCACAGACGGCAGCCCACCAGGCTCCCCCGTCCCTGGGATTCTCCAGGCAAGACCACTGGAGTGGGTTGCCATTTCCTTCTCCAATGCACGAAAGTGAAAAGTGAAAGTGAAGTCGCTCAGTCGTGCCTGACTCTTCGCTACCCCATGGACTGCAGCCTACCAGGCTTCTCCATCCACGGGATTTTCCAGGCAAGAGTACTGGAGTGGGGTGCCATTGCCTTCTCCTCACTGATCGTTAGGAAAATGTAAATAAAAACTATAATGAGTTATGACCTCACACTCATTAGGATGGCTTCTATCAGAAAAACAAACAACAACTAATATTGGCAAGGATGTGGAGAAATTGGAACCATGGTTCATGGTGATAACTGGAGAATTATTGTTTAGTAGGTATAGAGTTTCAGTTTTACAGGATAAAAAGAGGTATGGGAATGGATTGTGGTGTCTAAAACCACTGAACTACACACCAAAAAATGGTTAAGATGGTAAATTTTATGTTACAAGTATTTTAGCACAATTTTTAAAAATTGAAAAAGAATGTTGTCAAAAATCTAGATATGTTCTGTTTGCAGTTTCCCAGCATGTCATAACATTTCTCTCTACTATTATTTCATCCATGTTCTCCTGTCTTCCTGAGTCCTTGGTCATCAGTCCTCCCCAGCTGCTCCTAGTCATTCTATAAAACTCAAGTGTCAGGAAGATTTTTTTTTAACACCCCTAGACCAGTGTTTCTCAAACTTTAATGGGCATCTAAAACATCAAAGGATCATGAAAATGTACATTCTTATTTATTCAGTCTTGTGTGGGGCCTGAAAGTTTGCATTTCTTTTTCCTTTTTTTTTTTTTTTTTTTTTGAGTTGGCATTTTTAAGAAGCTCCCAAGTGAGTTAGATAGTGCAATCCATGGAACACACCCGAGTGGGGAAGATTTAGAATAGCAGTTCTCAGACTTTTAATCTTAGGACCACTGTATGCTTTTTAAAATTATTAAGGACCTAATTGAGCTTCTGTTTATATAAATTATATATAGCATGTCTGTCATGTTAGAAAATAAAACTGAGAAATATAAAATATGTATTTAATCCCTTTAAATCACAATATTAATTCTATTACATGTTAATATAATAACATTTTTATGAAAAATAAGTATATTTCCAAGAAAAATCTTCTATATTTTAAAAATATCTCTTTAATATTTGGCTCCACTGTGTCAGAAATGAAGGCATCTAGCAGAAAATTTGTAAGCACATATTTGAACTCAACACCACCATCAATCAAATGGGTATACTGGGTATCTATAGACTACTTTATCCAATAACCAGCAGAATATACATTCTATTCAAGTCCATATGAAACATTCACCAAGATAAACCACATTCTGGGCTAGAAAACACCTCAACAAATTTTAAAAGAAATCATACAATATTTGCTCTCAGACCACAGTGGAATTAAACTAGAAACCAATAACAGAAAATCCCTAAGAACTTTTTGATTAAACAACACAATCCTAAATAATCTCAAGAGAAATTAAACAATATTCTTAACTAAATGAAAATGAAAACAAAACATCAAAATTTGTGGGATGCAGCAAAAGCACTATTTCAAAAGGAAATTTAGAGCATTTAATGCATCTATTAGGAAAGAAAAAAGATCTAAAATCAGTCACTTAAGTTTCCACATTATGAAACTAGAAAAAGAAGAGGAAATTAAATCCAAAGTTAATAAAGAAAAGAAATAATAAAAATAAGAGCAGAAATCAATGAAATTGAAAACAGAAATCAATAAAGAAAATCAGTGAAACCAAAACTGTTTCTTTGAAAAAAACCAATAAAATCAATAAACCTCTAAGCCAGGTTAACAAAGAAAAAAAGAGAGGACACAAATTATTAACATAAGAAATGAAAGAAGGGACATCACTACAGATCTCATTGACATTAACAGAATAAAAAAAGAATATGAATAACTCTATGCCCACATATTTGATAACCTGGATGAAATGAACCAATTCCTTGAAAAAAGCAATCTGCCAGAACTCAGACAAAAAGAAATAGACAATATGAATAGGTCTATATCTATTAAAGAAATTTAATCAATAATTAATAACCTTCCAAAACAGAAAGCACTAGGCTCAGATGGGTTTACTGTTGAATTCTTATAAACACTTAAGAAAGAAATTATGCCAGTTCTCTCTGTCTTTTTCAGAAGAGCAGCAGAATAGATGCTAACTCATCCTATGAGACCAGCCTTACTCTCATTACCAAGACCAGAGAAAGACATTATCAAAAAAAAAAAAACACCTGACCAATAGCGCTCATGAACATAGATGCAAAAACTCCTCAATGAAATATTAATTTGCAAATAGAATTTGCTGCTGCTGCTAAGTCGCTTCAGTCATGTCCAACTCTGTGCGACTCCATAGACGGCAGCAGAAAGGCTCCCCCGTCCCTGGGATTCTCCAGGCAAGAACACTGGAGTGGGTTGCCATTTCCTTCTCCGATGCATGAAAGTGAAAAGTGAAAGTGAAGTCGCTCAGTCGTGTCTGACTCCTAGCGACCCCATGGACTGCAGCCTACCAGGCTCCTCTGTCCATGGGATTCTCCAGGCAAGAGTACTGGAGTGGGGTGCCATTGCCTTCTCTGAAATAGAATTTAACAATGTATAAAAAAGAATTATATACCAAGTGACATTTATTGCATATGCAAGGCTAATTCAACAGTTGAAAATCAATTAATGTGGACTTTTCCCTGGTGGTATAGTGGATAAGAATCTGCCTGCCCATGCAGGGGGCATGGATTCAATTCCTGGTCCAGGAAAATTCTGCAGGCTGCAGGGCAATTAAGCCTGTGCGCCACAACTACAGAGCCCACTCTCTAGAACCCACAAACCACAACTATTGATGTACCAAAACTACTGAGCCCCAAGTTCTAGGTCCCATGAGTCACAACTACTAAACCTGAGTGCCTCAACTACTGAAACCTGCATGCCTAGAGCCTGTGCTCTGCAATAAGAGAAGCCACCGCAATTGAGAAGCTGGTGTACTGCAATGAAGAGTAGCCCCTGCTCATGGCAACTAGAAAAAGCCCATGGACAGCAACAAAGACCCAATGCAACCAAAAATTAAATTAAATTAAAAAAAGAATGAGGGAAAACCCAATTAATAAAAAATAAATTAATGTAACCCATTACATTACAATCTTAACAGTCTAAAGAAGAAAAATCACATGATCATATCAATAGATATAGAAAAACTATTTGATAAAAATCCAACACTCAAAAGAAAGAAAGGAAAAATCCAACACTCATACATGATAAATACTCTCAGCAAACTAGAACTAGAGGGGAACTTTCTTGATAGTATAAAGAATACTACAAAAAACCTACAGTAGCATTTACTGAATGGGGAGATTCCAACATTGGTAAGATTTTCCACTGAGATAAGCAACAAAGAAAGGATGTACCCTCTTACTACTGCTATTCAGCATTGTCCTGGAAGTCCTAGTTACTGCAGTAAGACAAGAAAAGAAAATGAAAGCTATTTAGGTTGAGAAAGATGAAATCAAGCTGACTTTGTTAATAGAAGACATGATCATCTCTATAGAAAAATCTAAAAGAATCAACAGAAATAACAAAAACCCCTCCTGGAACTAATAAGTGATTATAGTAAGATTGACCCCTCCTGGAGTAACATTGGAGGATACAATGTTAATATACAACAATCAATTACTTTTCTATATAACCAGCAATGAACAAGTGAAGTTTGAAATTAAAAATACAGTATCACTTACATTCAGTTCAGTTCAGTTCAGTCTTTCAGTTGTGTCTTTGTGACCCCATGAACTGCAGCATGCCAGGTCTCCCTGTCCATCACCAGCTCCTGGAGTTTACCCAAACTCATGTCCATTGAGTCAGTGATGCCATCCAACCATCTCATCCTCTGTTGTCCTCTTCTCCTCCTGCCCTCAATCTTTCCCAGCATCAGGATCTTTTCCAATGAGTCAGCTCTTCACATCAGGTGGCCAAAGTATTGGAGTTTCAGCTTCAGCATCAGTCCTTCCAATGAACACCCAGGACTGATCTCCTTTAGGATGGACTGGTTGGATCTCCTTGCAGTCCAAGGGACTCTCAAGAGCCTTCTCCAACACCACAGTTCAAAAGCATCAATTCTTCGGCGCTCAGCTTTCTTCACAGTCCAACTCTCACATCCATACATGACCACAGGAAAAACCATAGCCTTGACTAGATGGACCTTTGTTGACAAAGTAGTGTCTCTGCTTCTTAATATGCTCTCTTTCCTTCCAAGGAGTAAGTGTCTTTTAATTTCATGGCTGCAGTCACCATCTGCAGTGATTTGGGAGCCCCCAAAAATGAAGTCTGCCACTGTTTCCACTGTTTCCCCATCTATTTGCCATGAACTGACAGAACTGGATGCCATGATCTTAGTTTTCTGAATGTTGAGCTTTAAGCCAACTTTGTCACTCTCCTCTTTAACTTTCACCAAGAGGCTCTTTAGTTCTTCTTCACTTTCTGCCATAAAGGTGGTGTCATATGCATATCTGAGGTTATTGATATTTCTCCTGGCACTCTTGCTTCCAAAGGCCCACTTGACTTCACATTCCAGGATGTCTGGCTCTAGGTGAGTGATCACACCATTGTGATTATCTGGGTCGTGAAGATCTTTTTTGTGTAGTTCTTCTATGTATTCTTGCCACCTCTTCTTAACATCTTCTGCTTCTGTTAGGTCCATACCATTTCTGTCCTTTATTGAGCCCAACGTTGCATGAAATGTTCCCTCGGTATCTCTAATTTTCTTGAAGAGATCTCTAGTCTTTCCCATTCTATTGTTTTCCTCTATTTCTTTGCATTGATCGTGGAGGAAGGTTTTCTTATCTCTCCTTGCTATTCTTTGGAACTCTGCATTCAAATGGGTATATCTTTCCTTTTCTCCTTTCCTTTTTGCTTCTCTTCTTTTCACAGCTATTTGTAAGGCCTCCTCAGACAGCCATTTTGCTTTTTTGCATTTCTTTTTCTTGGGGATGGTCTTGATCCCTGTCTCCTGTATCAAAATACTTAGATACATATCTAATAGAATATGTACAAGATATATGAGAAAAACTATGAAATTCTGAATAATGAAATCTAAGTAAATAGAGAGATATCCACATTCGTGGATAGGAAGACTCAATATTGTCCAGATGTCAGTTCTTCTCAAGTTGATCTGTCAATTCAATGAATCCCAATCAAAATTCCAGCAAGCTATTTTAAGGTTATCAGAAAACTGATTCTAAAATTTTTATGAAGCAGCAAAAGACCCCTTTTTTTAAAAAATGGGCCAAACACCTCACCAGTTAAAATATACAGATGGTAAATAAGCACATGAAAGGAAAATTTCAGGGAAATGGGAATTAAACAATGAGATACTACTACATATCTATTAAAATGGCCAAAACCCAAACTCAAACACTGTCAACACCAAAAACTGGTGAGGATATGGAACAATAGGAATACTCCTTCTTTGCTGGTGGTACAGCCACTTTGGAAGACAATTTGGTAGTGTCTTACAAACTGAACGTACTTTTACCATACAATCCAGCAACTGTGCTCATTGATATTAGCCAAATTACTTGAAAACAAGTTCACATAAAAACCTGCAAACATATTGTTTGAGGGAATGTAAAATGGTACAGCTACTGTGGAAAAGCAGTCTGAGTTACTCAAAAAATTAGACATAGAATTACCATATGATCCAGCAATTTCACTCTTGGTGTATAATCAAATAATTAAAATGAGGGTCTTGATAAGATATTTGTACATCCATGTTCACAGCAGGATTATAGCAGCTAAAATGTGGAAGCAACCCAATTGTCCATCAATGAATGAATGGATAAGCAAAATGTGATACATACATACAATGTAATATTATTCAGCTTTAAAAAGGAAGGAAATTCTACAATATGCTATACCAGGATGAACCTTGAAGACATTATGCTAAGTGAAATAACTCAGTCACAAAGTACAAATGCTGTGTGATTATACTTATATAAAATACTTACAGCAGTCAAAATCAGAGACAGAAAGTAGGATGGTGGTTGTCAGTAGCTGAGGGAAGGGGAAAAAGAAGAATTATTGTTTAATGGATAGTTTTGGTTTTACAAGATGAAAAGTGTTCTGGAGATGGATGCTGGTGATGGTTGCAAAATATTATTAACATATTTAACATTGAACTTTACACTTAAAATGGTTAAGGTGGTAAATTTTATGTTGGGTATTTTACTACAATAAAAATAATTGGGAAAAAGACTCCTATACATAGATGTTTATAGTAGATTTATCCATAATTGCCAAAACTTGGAAGCAACTAAAATGTCCTTCAGTGGATAAATGAATAAATAAACTGTGGGATAGCTAGAGAGTGGAATATTATTCAGTGATAAAAAGAAATCATCAAGGCATGAACAGAAACAGAGGAAAGAAGCCAATGTGAAAAGACCACATGCTTTAAGATTCTAAATATATGACATTTTGAAAAAAATCAAACCATGGAGACTGCTAAGACATCAGTGGTTGCCAAAGGAGGAATGAATAGGCTGAGTACAGAAGAGTTTTAGGGCAGCAAAACCATTCTGTATGATGCTATAACGGTATATACACGTAATTATATATTTGTCTAAACCCACAGAATGTACACAACCATGAGTGAACCCTAACATAAGCAAGCATTTTGTGTGATAGCTTACCAGTTTAACAAATGTTTGGGACTTCCCTGGTGGTCCAGTGGTTAAGAATCTGCCCACCAATGCAGGGAACAAGGGTTCAATCCCTGGTCTGGGAAGATTCACATGCTGCAGAGTAACTAAGCCCATGGTCCACAGCTACTCAGCCCATTCACCTAGAGCTTGTGCTGTGTAACAACAGAAGCCACTGCAAGGAGAAGCCCGTGCACCATAACTAGAAAGACCCCACTCACCACAACTAGAGAAAGCACACTCACAGCAATGAAGACTCAGCGCAGCCAAAAATAAATAAGCTGGTCTAGTGCAGGGTGTTGATAATGGGGGAAGCTATGCATGTATGGGGGCAGGGGGTTATGGTAAATCTCTGTGCCTTCTGCTCAGTTTTTTGGTGTGAACCGAAAACTGGTCTAAAAAAAGTATAAAAAAAAAAAATCTGGTTCAACAGAAGATACTAGATTTTCATATCTGCTTCTGCATTAGATATCCTGAAGTCAGAGAAAACAAGAATCAGACAAAGTAGTGAAGGCATATTTTATTCAGTACCTATTGCAATAGGAGACAAGAGACTCAGTATAGAATTGGACTTCACTCTGTATTATACAAAAAGGACAAGTGGGAATTTATGGGCAAGGAACAGGATGGGAGACAGTGGATGGAAAATTACAAAGATGAAACATCAGGGATGAAAGGGAATTCTGGCTAAAAACACTGATAGGATTTCTGCTAAAGGCAGGCCAAGGTGGTCATATACTAAGGGAGAGGGACTCTGGCTAAACTAATTCAACTAGATTCTTGCTAAAACTGAAATAAGTAGGTCAAGCACAAAGCCCAAAGTTAGAGCCTTGAGGCCTTAGAGGAGCCTGACTAGAGCTGGGTCTAGAAGAGTCTTTGTCACTTCAATAGTGTTGGTTACTTTTTTAATTTAAAATTGCTTTGTGATTAGATCACCCTTTCTGGGATACAGGACACTTCCCAAGTGTTCCCTTCTAAAACTAGATTAGGAAGAAAGATCATTGAATAGCTACTTCCTTACAAAAGTACACATGGATGCTAAAGGCATTGAAGATAAGTCTTCTCCCATTCTCTTGTTTCTATACACTGAGAAAGACTATCAGAACGAAAAATGACGTAGTTCCCTCTCCCAACTTAATAGAGGCAACTGGTATATAATTTAAATACTGGCTTTACCCCCTGAGTAGCCATGTGAAGCCATATTTCTATTCCTGTAAAACAGGAATGTTAACTTCAATCTTTCAAGACTCAGGCTAATAAATGGAAGTTATGATTTCATTCATTCTTACATATATATTAAGATATACACACATCTATGTATATACATAGAAATTATGTTAAACTACTCACATAAATAGATATATACAATATAATATAGTAATGGATCCCATTTATTTTATATTGTTACATATATTTCAACTAAATGAAATCAAGGGCAGCTATATGAAGAAAGTAGCACCTAAGGACAGTCTTAAAAGATAGTTGGATTTCAACAAAAGGGAACAGCATGGCAAGGGATCAGAAGTGGAAAAGCATAGTGAAAACTGAGGGCATGGTAAGTATTATGATGTGGCTGGAGTATAGGATGCCTGGTTGGAGTCAAGAGTCATATAGGTGGGATGGGAAAGGAAGTGGGAGGGAGTTTCAAGAGGGAGGTGACTCATGTATACCTATGGCTGATTCATGTTGATGTTTGGCAGAAACCAACACAATTCTATAAAGCAATTATCCTTCAATTAAAAAATAAATTTAAAATAAAAAAAGTCATATTGGAGATCAGGATGGGACCAAATGGTTCAAGGCCTTAATGTCATGCCAAATTTCTGAGCCACAAGTCTATGAATGCTCGCTGATCACATTTTTCAGGGCAGCAGTGTGGAGAATGTATTGATGGTGCCGAGGCAAGGGCTTCATTAAGAAGTTGTCACAACAGTTCAGAGGGGACCAGGAACATGGCAATAAGAGAAAAGAGGAGAATACCTGAAAATTTCCTTCCAAATGATCCAATAATTTTATTTGTCCAAGCCACAGAATTAAGCAATGATTCTTGGGGATGTGTGAAAGATTCTGATAGCAAACATGGCATTACAGATACACCTATTCAGGTGGGAGCCATTAACAAGAAGAAAGGTAAGTCTTGAAAAAGAGGGAAAATAGCAAAATGGTTACCTTTAATGTGTGATATGAGTGTATTCAAATAAAATATGTGATTTTACAGAACAGGGACTTCAAAGTTACAGCACTTAGGACATGCCATTTTTACACAATTCTACTTCCAAGAATCCTTTCTGATCCTCACCCAATGCTCTAATTACTCCCTCCTGTGCCCTCTAGAAACCTGTCCTGGGGGTGGCAGAAGACCTCACTGTTTACATATCTTCCTAGCTGGATTCTGGGCTCCATCAAGAATAAGCCAGATTTCCTTAGTGCCTTGGAGAAGGAAATGGCAACCCACTCCAGTACTCTTGCCTAGAAAATTCCATGGACGGAGGCGCCTGGTGCAGGCTACTGTCCATGGGGTCGCAAAGAGTGGGACAGGACTGAGCAACTTCACTTTCACTTTCCTTAGTGCCTAATATAGAGTCTAGTGGAAAAAAAAAAATTAGTAAATGAAGAATGAAAAAAAGACAATCAAGACCCTCTTTTCCTCTCGTTGAATGAATATTAGAACATTCTCATCTTTCTTATTTCCTCCCTCTACATACATTGCCTCTTGAGCTCTTTGTTATTTCAGTTAAGAAGAAAGCCTACTCTGCCTCAGGCCATGTGCCAGGCCTTGTACAGAGAAGGGGCAGATTCAGCTTGATCTGGCTGTGACAGAGACTCACAGGGACTCAGGAACTGAGTGCTCAGGGACTGTGAGCACAGAGGAGGTAACTAACCCAGACAGGAGGGTTAGAGGACAGGCTTCCCAGTAGAATCAAAGTTGAGTCCAGGAAGGACAAGTGGGGATATAGTTTGATGGAAAGTATAAGGTCAGGAGTGGGGAGAAGTGAGTTTATGTCAGAGAAACATTATGGGTAAAGGCCTCAGCCAGAGGGAATAGTTTTCTAGATAACTGAAAACTATTTAGACATGCTAGAGTTTAGAATATGTGAGGGAACAAGGCCACAAATGAGACTGGGGAGGTAGCCAGATTAGTAAATCATTTAAGAATTAATACTTCAGTCATAACAGTATTGGGAAGTTTTTAATGAATGTTTTAAAAGGCTTAAATTCCTCCTACAGGAATGACATGATCAGATTTACATTTTAAAAAGATAACTGTACAAATAGTAAATTGAATGGGGGTAATGGCGAACACAGGGGAAATAGCTCCAAGTATTACAGCAGAAAAAAAGACGGTAGCTTGTACTATGGTGGTGAGAATAGAAATAAATAGAATAATCGGTAGAATTCTTCTTCTGACCGTGATGTAGGAGGATTGGAAAGTGACTGGGGAGGTAGTGAGTTTGGACTTTATTCCGAAGGGATATACCCTTTAATATTTTAATCATGGGAGTGATCCATTCAGATATGGGTTTAAAAATAGATTACTTGGCAGAAGGTGGCGAGAAGACTGTCAAAACAACGCACAGGTAAGAGCTGAGACAAGCGAAGAGGGAGCAGTTCGCGTGGGGAGAAACCGAAGACCCGAAAGAGGTATCAGAATCGCGTCCCAGGCTGTCAGGGAAGCAGAAACTGACGCAGCCCCAGAAACAGCTGCTGGGGACGGGGGAGGGGCGGGGGGGGGTGGCAAAGGAGCCGGGAGCACAGCCGGAGCTACCCACGCCTCCCAGCGCTGGGGGCGGGACCAGGGCACGCACGGCGGCGTGACGCAGGGCCGCAGCTGGCCTCGTTCTGGCCGCCGCCGCCGCTGCGAAGCGGAGTAGGATGAGGCCCGCGGCTGCGGCTCCGGCGTCGGCGGGGCCAGCAGCAGCAGCTGAGGCAGCAGCTGAGGGAGCCGCGACGGCTGCGCCCCCCCCTCCTGACCTGGATTAGGCCCAGCAGCTCCGTGGCCGCCGCCGCCCCGCGGGGGGGCGGGGTGGGGAAGTGCTTCGTCTCCCCGCCCCCCCCCCCCTCCACTGCCGCCGCCTCAGAGGAGGCAACCGCCGCGACCCCGGGAAACCCGCGGCCCAGCCTTAAGCCCTCAGCCCCAGGGACTGGCATGAGCTGCCCTTCGGCGGCGCCGGGGGCCGGGGGAGCCGCTGCAGCCTGAACCCCGGCCTGCCGCCCGACCCCACCTCGCTGACCGAGGCTGACCGCGGAGCGTGCGAACGACCCCGCCACTGCTTTCTTCCTCCCCCAGATCACACACCCCAGCCCCAGAAGATGGGGAACTGCCTCAAGTCCCCCACTTCGGATGACATCTCCCTGCTTCACGAGTCTCAGTCTGACCGGGCCAGCTTTGGCGAGGGGACGGAGCCGGATCAGGAGCCGCCGCCGCCATATCAGGTAGGGGAGGGTGTGTGTTGGGGAAGGGGGGTGCGAGGAGTAGAGGCGGCTCTGGCGGAGATTTTTGGGGCTTCGGGGCTGTCTGTCACTGTCCCTGGCCTCGGCAACACCTGGCCTGAGAGGCACTGACCCTCTTAGGGCTGGGTTTAAGTGTGATTGCTCCCATCGTCAGTATAGGGGGAATCCTTCACCTCCCTTCGAGCAGTGTGGGGATGGTACTTCTGTCCTTGAGTTCTGGGATTCGAGTGTGTGATTATATCCCCTTGACCAGTGACTGGTGGCTCGATTGTGGAGTTCGGAAGTGATGTTTTCTTGCCTTTATATGTGAATTGTGAGGTTCGAAGATGATTTCCTCGTCACCGGCTGGATTATGGGTTCTGGATAAGTGGTTAACCTCCTCCCACTACCCCACCCCACGCCCCCGCCACACATACATCCCATTTATACTTTGAAGTGTGATCCTCCTCTCCTCCCTCTCGTCTGTCTGTATTCGTTGAATTTAGTAGGCGTTCATTTCTTCCTGTGCTTGGGAGATTTTCAAGTAGTGATTTTGGTTCCAGCAACATGGAGTTGCTTCTTTACATATATATGTATACATATATGTGTGTGTGTGTGTGTGTGTTTATATTAATTGTAGGACACAGCTTAGCGACTGAACAGCAACAACTATCTTAATTCTGAACCCCTCCTCTTTTTGCTCCACCCCTGTGACACACCTTTTAAACGCGCTGATTTAAGAGAACTTGATTATCTTGAACTTTGGAAACCTTTAAACCTTATTTGAGAAATACCTTGTGTTACTCATGGTTCTCCCTATGTGTCAGACTTGTTTTCTAAATAGCTTCACTGCTTTTTGTACAGCAATCAGCAGCTCCAAATGTCTTTACACTATTTGTAAAGAGCTGAAGACCTCTTTAGAAAACTCAAAATAGATATGTAGATGTTATAATCCATAATATATGTATAAACCTTTCCTCTACTTTTTCAAGATGTTGATTAAAAACTTTACCAGAAGTACTTGGCTAGTTAAGTGGCTTAATTTTTTTTCCTGATTGGGGTTTAATTTTCTAACTGGGCAGTCTCCTTTGTTGTTTCATGTGGTGACATCATTATCTAGTATTATTCTTTTCTCATTCCTATGTAAATCAGTGTCTCACCACACCAGAAAAACCTGATCACAAATGCTGGTTTTCTGAATAAAACCCATCAGGGGCCTTTCATATATGCTGGTCAAGTCCAGTCTTTTCATGTGGCTTACAGAAAACTCCATGATTTATCCCTCACATTCATGTTCCAGGCCTGTCAAACACAACAGCTTATTCACACCTCTCTGCCTTAGCTCCTGTTGCTCTCTCTGCAGCCCTTCCCCCAAGGTCAGCAGGTGAGGGTGTAATCCTCTTTGAGGACTCAGCTGAGCTGTATCTGAAGTTACTAAATTCCCCTCCCTTTCTTCCTGAATCAATCACTCCCTCCCTTCTTTGTGTCTCCCATGAAGGAAGTGTCCGCACTTTCAAAGGCAACGCATATAACACTTATATGTCATCCTTGTTAAGTTAGATGTGTGTCTCATTCTTGAGGCATTTCCCCCCTTCTCCAGTATAAGCTGAATGCAGGTAGGAACTCTGTTTCCTGTTCGTTGTATCCACAACATCTGGCTTCATAGTAGCTGCTGAGTAACTGGAATAAGGGAAAACTCTAAGCCCTTGAGAACAGGGACTACCCCCAGTGCTTAGTGCAGTTTCTGGCATATAAACACTTAAATGTTGAGTGAATTAATGAATTTAAATGGAGTATTGTTATGTAAGTTTACACACCCATTTCTTCCAAAGAATTGTCACAGGAGAAGTCTCTTTAAAAATCCAAGCCAAATCTAAGTGCTTTCCTGAGTCTTTGAAGCAAGTAAATTGTTTCACTCTTTCTTTCCTTCAAATTTCACTCTTGATTTCCTTCATAAATGTTATAGGACAATGTGCTTATTTCCATTTCATGAAAAAAATTTTTTAGAGGTATGAGTTTTTATTTCAAAATCTCCTATATTCCTTAGTCCTCTTCTAAGCAAGTAAAATACCTTCAACTTTATTGTACTCTTTGTCTTAAATACATGTATATCTTATACATTGTTAAGAATAACTTATTTAGAATTTATGGAGATTGTATTCAATATTTACCTTTTCCAGGAGGATAAGATAATAAAGAGAGGTTTTTTTTGGTATCATGTAGGAACCTCTTTTTGAAACATGTTATTTGTGACAATGGGAGTTTTTCATGGTTGCCTTTTCCTGAAATGAACAACCCAGATATTGATAGGCAACTTTGGTATCAATTTGAAGAAAGTAATTTCTTAAAGATAGAAGTATAAAAAGAGAAACTTTTGTAGAAATTTGTCTTACTTGAAGGAACTGAAATGTTTTAGGAATGTAAAATGTGTTAGGAATGTAAAATTCACATAGTCTGAGAAACACCAATCCAAGATAAATAATTTATACTTTTAATGAACAGAAGTAGCTTATTTTTTCTTCAAAAATAGTATATAATTGACAGCTGTAGAAATACTGGCTTATTTCTTTAAAGAATAGTTTCAGCTACAAAAGGATATTTTAAAAATTCAGAGAATAACTGATTGTAAAGGAACACATTTGGTATTCTGCAGTTAGTAGTTAAAAGATGTGTGTATATGTATATGCCAAGAGCTCTATAATAAACTTCAATAAGATCCAGTTATTTCCTATTAGCAGGATCTGAGATTTGTTTTATCTATTTATGCTTGAAAGTAAGCATAAATAAACTGTGGTCAAGTTTATGGAAAATACATCTTTCTCTCCTGGGTTTCTTTGTAGCCTACTCACTGGTCTCCCTGCGTTCACCCTTGCTCTCCCTTTAATCTGTATTTAATCTATCATCCAGATTGTTTCTGGTAAAACAGATCATGACACTCAACCAAACTTTCTGTGAATCCTCATTTCATTCAAAGTAAAATCCAGATTCCTTAGTGTCCCATAAACCCTACATGATCTGTACTCTCTGCCCGCATACACAGCTCTCTTTATACCTACTACTACTCGACCCGTGCTGGCTTCTCTTTAACCTCTCTGGCCTCTTTGTTCTAGGATACACCAGAACCTTTGCCCTGGTTGATTTCTGTGCCTTGAGTACTTTTCCCCCAGGTATCATCATGGCTGACTCTCTTCCCTTCAAGTTTTTACTCAAGTTGTGACACCTTCTTAAAACCCTGTCTGACCACCCATTTAAAATTGCACTTACCTTAGCACTCTGCTAAGCTTACCCTGTTCTGTTATTTTCCCATAGCATTTATCACTTTCTAACACTATTTATTATTATCTGTTTCTCCCGCTGCTGGTAAACTCCATGAAGAAAAGGGAGTTTTTAAAAAAATTGTGGTTTCCCAAGTGCCTAGAATAGTGCCGGGACATAATAGGCACTGTTACTGGTTGAAGACTGGATTTCCTTTAAATGAATTAATGTATTTATTTTGAGGCAAGTGCAGTTGAATGTCTTATAAAAATTATGTATACTCCTAGTGCATTTTTCCTTTATTGTGGGTCATTTTTAAGAAACCAATCCTAAAAATATAGTCCCAATAATACTAAATATAGTAATTGGTTTAAAATAATCATTGATAAAATAGTGTAATTTTTTTCAACCCTTTGTAATCTTAACAAAATGTTTGTTTTATGAGAAAGAACGTGAATCCTTGTCCTTAAAGAACTGTGAGATAAGAGGTTAGAGCTTTTCTTGAATTAGAAGATAAAAAACAAGAAATTTGACATCCCTTCTCTTTAAGGAAGGAATTTTTTAAAAGAATACAAAAGAAATCTACTCATCAAGGACAGTCTTAGAAGGGTTGTTAGAGAGAAGATAAGTCATGAAAGGCTGAGGAAAGGGCCAGGTAAGATAGCCCAGCCTTGGAAGGTGTAAGTGAACTAATTGAAAAACCACTAGTCACTCTAAGACCCCCATTCCTCATAGGTTAATTCACTCTGTTAAAAAGTTAATATTCAGTGACTGCAAAAAAGCTCCTTACAGTATTTTTATCTGAATAAGTATATATTTGCACAAAGTGCTATCTCTCAGTTTTGCATCAGTTTATGTTCAGTAGTTTGAGATTTACTGATCTCTACTTCTGCCCTGCACTTTGTGATTAATACATTTGAGATTTTGAAATCAGAAGAAAAATTATAATACAGCACTGAGCGTATCTGGTTTTGGAGTCAGATGGATCTGAGTACATATCCTGGTTGTTACTTACATGTAGAATATCAAGAGGGTTTATCAGATTATGTTATGTCTTGAGGAACTTCTTTCACAAATGACGAAACATAACATTTTGGATTTTTCAAACTGACTGAAAGTTCTTTTTTTAAGGCATGGTTTCTCCTTTACTCTCTCTCATTTAAAAATCGAGACTAAGAAAATACTTATTTTTAAGCTTTCGAACCTGTAATAAATAATACCTTGTTTTTTTGATATCTTTATGAAGTTACATTCAGGTAATTGAGGTTTTGAGGGGTTATTTTTTTGTATTATTATTATTTTTTTTAATGTACTAGTGTTTTGTTTACCATTTTGCTGAAAATTACCTCAATGTATCTCACATATCTTACTCTTAATAAATTGTTTAACATATCTTACTCTTATTAATCAAATTGTTTGTGAGATTTTATCCCTCCCCTCTTAAAGTTCTACCTTTTCATTGAGGTGCAAATCAACTCCAACCTCTTTAATAAAGCTTCCACTTTTATTTTTCCCCTCTCTTGATTTCTTCCAGTACAGTACTTTTTCTGTGTAATATTTATCTGGAAATCATATATTACCTTATTAATTAGTTCTTGATGCTTTAATATTTATTATTTTTCCAGATCACAATCTTCTTAAAAGTGAGAATAGTGTGTTCAGATTTTAAAAGTTTCTCAGTAGAGTGGAATGGTACCTTATACATTACAGACCTAGAACTCTGCCTTCTCCCTCCTATACCATCACCACTGCAATTGAGGTCTTCATGACCTCTCACAATTTACTGTTTAATGTCTGCTCTTCTCCCCATTCATTTCATCCCTTGTTGTTCAGTAGATTCTGTCCAAATCAGATTCCCTTGCCTCTTAATCCTTAATGATTCTTCATGACTCATCACTGAAGACCTGTCTTAGCATTCAGAGTTATAATCTGACTTCTTTTATACTTTCCCAGCTTTTTTAGTCTCATATGAAATTACAGGTGGCACAGTGGCAAAGAAACTGCTTGCCAGTGCAGGAGATGCAAGAGATGAGGGTTCAGTCCCTGGGTCCGGAAGATCACCTGGAGAAGGAAATGACAACCCACTACAGTTTTTGTTTTTGTTTTTTTTGAAAGGAAAGAAAGTTTGCTTTATTTCAGATGCTGGTATCTGGAGAGGTAGGGTGGCAGACATAAGCCAACTGCCCCCCACCTCCCCCCACAGACACACACACATACACACTCTCTAGTCTCTTGCTGGAAAATTCTATGGACAGAGGAGCCTGGTGGGCTACAGTCCATGGAGTCTTCAAAGAGTCGGACAGAACTGAGCGACTGAACACACACAGGCGCACATAAAATCTGTACTCTAGTCAGACTGACATTGCTATATAATCTTTCCGGTTGGTCAAAAATTTCGTTCAGGTTTTTGAATGATGTTACAGAGAAATGTGAATGAACTTTTTGGCCAACCCAGTATATATCTATGCCTTCTGGTTCCCAGCCTGTGCCTTTGCCTCATCGCCCAGAATACCCCTCTTAATCATTTTCAGTGTAAATTTTAGTTTGCAGTGTCCAGCTCAAATATTAGGAGTCTTTTTCTGATCTTCCCCAACATGAATAGATAGCTTCTCAATCTGAACTCACTTAGCACTTGTTTACCTTTCTTAGGACACTTTACTGTTCCTATTTGATTTTAATTCTTTATAACAATGTTACATCTCCCCTTCCAGAATCCAAGTCTGATGATTCATCTTTGCAAGAACTATTTTCACATAGCAGACACTCAAATACTTGCATAAATGTGAAAATCAGTTACTGTGTTTTTCTGTGTATATGAAGTGTTATGGTTGTTGACTTTTGTATACATTGTTCCCAGAATCCTGTGCTTTCGTGTTTGGCTTTTATACTTTAGAGGGTTCTTCTATTTTTCTCTCCCATGTTAACTATTTTATCTGACTATATTCAGTTTTGTCCCATCACTTCTAATATATAAAGTGCATAAGCTTTAGGAAAGTTAATCTCTTTACATTTTTTTTCATTTGAGTTTGATCTGTGTTCAGCTTGCCTCATCTTTCTTTTTTTTAAATAAGCAATTTATTTGTAACCATTGTTGCTGGAATTTTGTCTGCATGATCTCCCACTCTGGATGTCCTTTAATTAAGGCTGATTCTTTGCTATTAAGAATGTATGAGCACCTTTAAGATTAAGACAGTTTGTGTTAGAGTTTAATTCTAGGACTAATTATAGGATAACTTGAGAAGATAGGGGTAATGAGTACTTGGTACAGAAGATCTGAGAACTTGACTTTTCTTAAAATATTTTTTAGTTAGTACTTTCTGGTATATATTTTTGTAAAATTTTGATCTTTAAAAAATCTTAATACTTAAGATAGATTAGATTTTTTTTTTTAATGATCTTAATTTTATTTGGTTCCTTCTACATAGTATAAGTGTCACAGACTGGCTACTCTAGGTTCTCCCTGACTTTTTTCTTCAACTTACACCACTACTTTTTGTCTTCACTATCTCAGCCAACTTCAAAACTTGTAGAAATGAGGAAGGGAGTGGAAAGAGGATGATATAAATAAATACAATTTAAATTAGATGTTATATTTCTTTGTCATCTTGCCCCAAGCCATTTCTGAATATAATTATCTTCTATGTATTACCTTTCTTCAAGCAAAGAGGGATGATATAAAGAGTTAGGGGTGCTGTGTTTCTGTCCTGTATCATAGATTATTTTAAAGACTGTAACAAATTCCCAGAGGTTGATTACTTGTCAGTAACTTTTAATATTGAATTTAACACATACTTATGATATTGTTAACCTGCTCAATAGTCAGGATTTTTGCACTTGTGATATAAATGAAATTAAGAGTGAGATGGTAAAAATACCAAAGACTCAGAGTGGAAATATAAATGCAAGATGTGAAGAAAAGCAAGCATATAGATAGGCAAAGTGTATGTGCTTTTAATGGCAAAAGAGATTGCTACATGCAATTGAAAAGTAAAGTGATAAGGGAGAACTAAATATATTTTCTGCTCTTGGGGAATCTGGCTGACCTTTTGGTTTTGATATTCAATTTGACTTTGTGGTATGTTGCTTTTGAAGTCTTTGAAGAGTTCCTTTTTGTAACCAATTAAAAATATTTTGAGTTCATTTTAATGTGAATGCACATATACCTATCTTTTAATTAAATAGCAAACCTGGAGTGTGCTCCCAGGGGCAGTTGAGCAATTATCTTGGTACTTAATCCAGAGAGCATACAATAAGGTAAATAAGGGATCTGAAAGCATGGGAATGAAGAAAGCAATCCTCCAGATATATTAGTTCCTAAATTTATTAAAACTTTTTGAATTCTTATAAAGCTAACTGACTTTAAGAAGAATGAGACTTTTATAATTGTCCCAGTTAAAATTGCACATAATTTTGTATAACGATTTAATTATTATATTTGTGGAAAAAAGCAGTTTACCATAAACTGAGTAGCAAGGCTTTATGGTTAAAAACCAAAACACTTGATACCTCATTTCTTCTACCAGTCAGTAGGTGTGTGTTGGGCACCAAGACAAAAGGAAAAAATGAGTTTTTTACCCCTAAAGAGCTACTACTTTAAGGAGACAAGATTAATGTATGTACACGAAGCATTTATTCAGTGTGAAACAGTATAATCAAGTATTAAATTGTTTGAGACTTTTTAAGTTGGAGGATCGATTTATAATATAGGGCAGTGAATCACAAAACAACTCTTTAGCTTCTGAAGATATCAAATGATGAACATCAGTATAAAAAATGAATAAAAGAGAGGAACTTCCCTGATTAAACTATGAGTTGGGGAGCTTGGAGCCAGAAGAATAATCAGTAGGTGGTGAGCATGAATTTAGAGGGAGTTGTATAGTCTTATACAATTAAAGTATAACGTGTGTGTAAAACCTTTTTATTGTTTATATATAATACAATAAAGACTATATCTTTAATAGTGTAAATAACAATCCCTTAGCTACATAACCTAGTGAACTGGCATTGCAGGTAGATTCCTCACCGTCTGAGCCACCAGGGAAGCCCTTACATATTATAACCACCATCAGAATATAGCCAATATCCAACCCCCCAGAAGGCTCCCTCATATCCCTCCAGCATACAATGCCCCTTCTCCAAAGGTAGCCACTGTTCTGACCTCTTAACACTTTATATTGTTTTTACCCAATTTTGAACTTAAATAATTTGTTCAGCATTGTTTGTGAAATTCAGTTATGTTGTTTCATATTCGTGGGAGCAGCTCATTATTTTTTGTTGCTGTACAGGATTCAGTTGAATAAATATACTTTTTTAATGTAGATAATTTTTTTAAAAATCTTCATTGAATTTGTTACAATATTGTTTCTGTTTTTTTATATTTTGGTTTTTTGGCCCCAAGGCATGTGGTTATAGCTCCCTGACTGGACATTGAACCCATTGGAAAGTAAAGTCTTAACCATTGGACCACCAGAAAGTGAAAGTCGCTCAGTTGTGTCCGATTCTTTGGGACCCCATGGACTTTACAGTCCATGGAATTCTCCAGGCCAGAATACTGGAGTGGGTATCCTTTCCCTTCTCCAGGGGATCTTCCCAACCCAGGGATCGAACCCAGATCTCCTGCATTGCAGGCAGATTTTTTACCAGCTGAGCCACCAGGGAAATCCCTAAATATACTTTTAAAATCCATGTTACTATTTGATGTATATTTGGGTTGTGTTAGTTTTTGGCTGTATGAATGTGCTATGAACATTTTAAAAATATATACATAAATACCTATATGTATATATTCAGCAGTAGAAATGTTGGGTATTGGAACAGATATGAATTTAGTTTTTCCCACAATATTGTATTACAGAAATTTCAAAAATAAAGAGAAGTTGACAAAATTGTTTGGACACCCATATTCCTACCAGTTAGTCTGTAGTTAACATTTTGCTGAATTTGTTTTAACATACATCCAACCCCTTTATCAATCCATCCTATTTTGGGATGCATTTTAAAATAAGTTGCCAAAGTGGTTTCACCAGTTGACACTCCTGTCAGCTGTGTATGAGAGTTCTATTTGCTCTATATCCTTACCAGCACTTGGTATTGTCAGTCAAGCTTTTCTTTTGGAGTTAATAAGTCTGTAGAAGTGTTTCATTGTAGTTTTTAATTTGTATTTCCCCAATGAGAAGTGCAGGCTTCCGTGGTGGCTCAGTGGTAAAGAATTCACCTGCCAATGAATGTCTTCCCTGGGTCAGGAAGATCCCCTGGAGAAGGAAATGGCATCCCACTCCAGTATTCTTGCCTGGGAAATCCCAGGGACAGAGGAGCCTGGAGAGCTAGAGTCCGTGGGGTTGCAAAGAGTCAAACATGACTTAGCACCTAAACAACATGAGAAGTGCATACCAATATGCATATTAACATGTGGTCTTTTGTTGCTGGCCTCTTACTTACTGTTTTCAAGAGTCATCTGTATGAATCCTGTGGTATATATCAGGACTTCATTCCTTTTTATTGTGAAGTATTTCATTGCATGGATCAACCACATTTTGTTTAGCCATTCATCATTGATGAATGTTTGCACTTCCATTTTTTGGCTCTGATGAATGCTTTTATAAACGTTTGAATTAAAGTTTTTATACAGATATGTCTTTATATCTCTTGGTTTATACACTTCCTAGTAGAATTGCTGTGTCATATAATTCCATGTTTAACCTTTTGAGGGACTGCCAGACTTTTCCTGAACACCTGTAGTATGGTTTTACATTCCCACCAGCAGTGCACAAGGGTTCCTATTTCTGCACATCAGCACCAAAACTTGTTATCTGCTTTTTGATTTGTTTTTAAATGGCCACTCTAATGACTATGAAGTGATATCTCATTGTGGTTTTGCTTGCATTTCTGTAAAAGCTAATGTTGAGCATCTTTTTGTATGCTTCTAGGCCATTTGTATATCTTTGGGGAAATGTCTATTCAGATCCTTTATCCATTTTTAATCAGATTGTCTTTTTGTTATTGAGTTGTCAAGAGTTCTTTATATATTCTGATCCCTTGTCAGATATGAGATTGCAAGTTTTATCCTATTTTGTGGATTATCTTTTCACTTTTTTAAAAATTAATGTTTATTGGAGTATAGTTGATTTGCAATGTTGTGTTCATTTCTGCTGTACAGCAAAGTGAATCAGTCATACATGTACATACATTCACTCCTTTTTAGATATTTTTCCCATAGAGGTTGTTACAGAGTATTGAGTAGAGTTCTTTGTGCTGTACTGCTGCTGCTGCTGCTAAGTCGCTTCAGTCGTGTCCAACTCTGCGCGACCCCATAGACAGCAGCCCACCAGGCTCCCCCGTCCCTGAGATTCTCCAGGCAAGAACACTGGAGTGGGTTGCCATTTCCTTATCCAATTCATGAAAGTGAAGTCGCTCAGTCGTGTCCAACCCTCAGCGACCCCATGGACTGCAGCCTTCCAGGCTTCTCCGTCCATGAGATTTTCCAGGCAAGAGTACTGGAGTGGGGTGCCATTGCCTTCTCCTCTGTGCTATACAGTAGGTCCTTATTAATTATCTATTTTATGTATGCTGCTAAGTCACGTCGTCTAGTCAAGGCTATGGTTTTTCCTGTGGTCATGTATGGATGTGAGAGTTGGACTGTGAAGAAGGCTGAGTGCCGAAGAATTGATGCTTTTGAACTGTGGTGTTGGAGAAGACTCTTGAGAGTCCCTTAGGACTGCAAGGAGATCCAACCAGCCCATTCTGAAGGAGATCAGCCCTGGGATTTCTTTGGAAGGAATGATGCTAAAGCTGAAAGTCCAGTACTTTGGCCACCTCATGCGAAGAGTTGACTCATTAGACTCTCATGCTGGGAGGGATTGGGGGCAAGAAGAGAAGGGGACGACAGAGGATGAGATGGCTGGATAGCATCACTGACTCGATGGACGTGAGTCTGGGTGAACTCTGGGAGTTGGTGATGGAGAGGGAGGCCTGGCGTGCTGTGATTCATGGGATCGCAAAGAGTCGGACACGACTGAACAACTGAACTGAACTGAAGTCACGTCAGTCATGTCGGACTCTGTGCGACCCCATAGATGGCAGCCCACCAGGCTCCCCCGTCCCTGGGATTCTCCAGGCAAGAATACTGGAGTGGGTTGCCATTTCCTTCTCCAATGCATGAAAGTGAAAAGTGAAAGAGAAGTCGCTCAGTCGCATAGTCGCGTTCGACTCTTCGCGACCCCATGGACTGCAGCCCACCAGGCTCCTCCGTCCATGGGATTTTCCAGGCAAGAGTACTGGAGTGGGTCGCCAGTGCCTTCTCCAAATTTTATGTATAGTAGTGTGTATATGTCAATTCCAATTTCCAAATTTATCCCTCCCCCCACTTCTCCCCTGGTAGCCGTAAGTTTGTTTTTTTACATCTGTGAGTCTGTTTCTGTTTTGTAAATAAGTTCGTTTGTACCATGTTATTTTTATATTCCACATACAAGCAATATCATATGCTATTTTGTCTTCCTTTACTCAGTATGACCACCTCTGGGTCCATCCATGTTGCTGCAATGGCATTATTTTCATTCTTCTTTATGACTGAATAATATTCCATGGTATGCATATACCACTTCTTTATCCATTCTTTTGTCCATAGACATTTAGTTTGCTTCCATGTCCTGGCTATGTAAGTAGTGCTACAGTAAACATTGGGGTGCATGTATCTTTCCGAACAATGCTTTCTCCAGACATATACCATATGATTGTGGGATCATATGGTAGCTCTATTTTTAGTCAAGGAACCTTATTCAGTTGTCCACAGTGGCTTTATCAATGTACATTCCCACCAACAGTGTAGGAGGCTCCCTTTTCTCCATACTCACTCTGAAATTTACCATTTATAGGGTTTTTTGATAATGTCCATTCTGATCGATATGAGGTGATACCTCATTGAAGTTTTGATTTGCATTTCTCTAATAGTGGTGTTGAGCATCTTTTTAATGTGCTTTTTGCCATCTGTATGTCTTCTTTTGAGAAATGTCTATTTAGATCTCTGCCTATTTTTTTATTTTTATGTTTTTAATTTATTGAACTGCATGAGCTGATTGTATAATATATATTGGAGATTAATCCCTTTTTGGTCACTTCATTTCCAAATACTTTCTCCCTTTCTGTAGGTTATCTTTTCATTTTGTTTCTTTTTACCTTCTTGATGGTATTACTTGAGCACAAAAATTGCTAATTCTGATAAAGTCCAGTTTATTTTTTCTTTTGTCACTTGAGCTTTTGGTGTTGTGTCTGAGCAAGTTTTGCCTAACCCAGGTTCACAAAGATTTAGTCCCGTGTTTTCTTCTAAGAGTCAATTTTTGTGTACATTGTAAGGAAAGCCCAAATTTATTACTTTACATGGACTATCCTGTTAGAGCACCACTTTTTGAATACTGTTTCCCCATTGTTGTGCCCCAAATCAATTGTCTGTAAGTGCTAAGGGTTTATTTCTGGACTCTTCTGTTATGTCCATTGATTTTATATGTCTGTTCTTAATGCTAGGCCTACACTAGTTTTGCAGTAAGTTTTGAAATCAGAAAATGTGAATCTTCAAACTTTGTTCTTATTATTCAACTTTATTTTGGCTATTCTTAGTCCCTTGTACGGAGAAGGCAATGGCACCCCACCCCAGTACTCTTGCCTGGAAAATCACATGGACAGAGGAGCCTGGTAGGCCGCAGTCCATGGGGTCGCGAGGAGTCGGACACGACTGAGCGACTTCACTTTCACTTTTCACTTTCATGCATTGGAGAAGGAAATGGCAACCCACTCCAGTGTTCTTGCCTGGAGAATCCCAGGGACGGGGGAGCCTGGTGGGCTGCCGTCTATGGGGTCGCACAGAGTCGGACACGACTGAAGTGACTTAGCAGCAGTCCCTTGTAGTTGCATATCACTGTCAATTTCTGAAAATAAGCCAACTGGGATTTTGATTGGGCCACATTTAATTTTTTTTTTTAAGGAACCTACCCTAAAACATCATTATTATCCAAAATCCATAGTTTACACGAAGGTTCACTCTTGGTGTTATACATTGCATGAGTTTGGACAAATGTACAGTGACATGGCTCTTTCATTATAGTATCATACAGGATATTTGTTGTGCCTAAAAAATCCTCCATTTCACATAGTCATCCTTTCCTTCTAACCCTTGGCAACCACTGATCCTTTACTGTCTCCATAGTTTTTTTTTTTTTTTTTTTTGTCTTTTCAAGAATGTCTTATATTTAGAATCAAATAGAATGTAGCCTTTTCACATTGACTTCTTATATTTAGTCATATGCAGTCAAGGTTCATCCATGTCTATCCATGGCTTAATAGATCATTTCTTTTTAGTGCTGAATAGTATTCCATTGCCTTGATGTATTATAATTTATTTACATAAAGGTTGCTTCCAAGTTTTGGCAATTATGATTAAAGCTGATGTTAAATCCATGTGTAGGTTTTTTGGGTGGATGTAAGTTTTCAACTCCTTTAGGTCAATACCAAAGGAGCACAATTGCTGGGTTGTATAAGAGCATGTTTAGTTTTGTAAGAAGCCACCAAACTGTCTCTCCAAGTGGCTGTACCATTTGCATTCCCACCAGCAGTGAATGAGATTTCTTGTTGTTCCATCCATATCCTCACTAGCATTTGATACTGTCAAGTGTTTTAGGTTCTCACCATTCTAATAGGTGTGTAGTGATATTTTTGTTTACTTGTTTTAATTTGCAATTCCCAGTGCTTCTCATTGTGTCCACCTCTGCCCCTTAAGGTGAAGAAAGATAGAATGCTCTGACATATGTCAAAATAGTTCCTTTCCTCCTCCTCCTCTTGTGAGCATGAGGGGATTTTTCTAATAATCTAATAATATATTTTCTAATAATATAATAATGATTAATAATCTAATAATAAGTGATTCTAATAGTCACTGTTAGGACCTGGTATACATGGAAGTAACACCTACAAATTTAGTGCAGGGTTCCCCTGGAGTTTATAACTCAGGCTTGTCCATACTGAACCCCCCGCAATCATACAGCTCCCAGCAAAATTATAGTTTAGAATTATAAGTAGAACCTAGCACTGGTTCTACTTGCATGCTAGATCAGAAACTGGAAGTTCTTAATTTTCACATTAATTATTTGACAGTGAATGTTATTCCCATCTTATAGGTGAAGAAACAGGCTTAGTTAGCTGTAGAGTTAGTCAGCTGTATGAGAATTGAGTTTTAGATGGCAGAAGTAATTGCACAATATGGCAGTGGAATAGCAGAAGAATCGAAATAGATATAATACACTAGATTTGGCTCAAAGGCAGTCATGGGAACCTGGGAGTCCTTTCCAGTAGAGTGAATCTGTCAGAAGAATGGGATACTGGAATGAAGTGGGTTATACAGTGATATAATTGAGGTAATGAGGCTCCTTTATAGTAAAGTGGGTCTTCTAAAAATATCTCATAAGTCATATAAAGGTAGGTTTTGTATAGCACAGCAGGATTGTGCTAAATTGACAGAAACGTCCCTTTGCGTAACATCTGTTTTGTCATTTGAAAATAAACAGCATTGCCACTCAGCAAAATGCTAAAGTTAGCAAAGTATTTTTGTTGTTCCAGTGGCCTGTCTTCTATCCTCAACTGGTGAGTCCCCTTTCATCTTTATTTTCTCCTGTAAGTGATCAGGGGTCCCTGTCTAACCTTCTCTCCCAAATCAAAATAAGAGATCGTACATTTGCCATTAACTGATATTAAAGCACCAATTCCTGATTAAAGTTAATTATAGTACAGTATAGTTCAATCCCTGGGTCAGGAATATCCCCTGAGGAGGAGGGCACGGCCACCTACTCCAGTATTCTTGCCTGAAGAATCCCCATGGACAGAGGAGCCTGGTGGGCTACAGTCCATAGGGTTGCCCAGAGTCAGACACGACTGAAGCACCTTAGCACGCATGTAGCATGCATAGTATAGTGTGAATGTGTTTTATTTAGCATTATCTCCACTAGTCATTTGTATCTTAGTTTCTTGCTTTTTATTGTGATATTTTTTAAATGTTAAAGTAATAAAAGTAGATTTGAAGTTTAAAAGGGCCCTGAAGACATAGGAACTGATAAGTAGTCTATTCAGGGTAATGAAGGAGCAAAGAAACTTAAAAAAACAAGACGAAAAGATGTCGTATTCAGCCTAGAGGAGTGGGATAGGGTTGAGGGTGGGAAGGAGGTTCAAGAGGGAGGGGATATATAGCTGGTTCTTTTTGTTGTTTGGCAGAAACCAACACAACATTGGTGAAGCAATTATCCTCCGGTTAAAAATTAAAATTTTTAAAAGACAGGGTATTGAAATCACACAGGAGTGGATCCAAGTGTAGAAAATCTAACTGCAATTAGATTTAAGTGAAATTTTCCAATTCAGACAATTTATTTTGGATAGATAAGTTTGGGATAGAAAACCTACTAAAATATACTTTAACATTTTTTTATTCCAGTACACTATCTTTGGTAACAATGTCTTTCTAAGATTGATTCTCAGCTGAGTCAAACTTCGCAACCCACCCTTTTAATTCTTATTCCTTTCCCCATATCATAAATCACTGAAATACTGACTTCAGAGCAGATTTTCATCTCATTTTACTGATTCAAAATTATTAGAAAGATGAGTTTATGATACTCTCTAAGGAATAGAATGATGCCCAGAGTCTTCAATTATGCAGCAATATTTGTGTTACTGAGTGAAATCTATTCTGCTTTTCATTCTTATAGCTGCATTTTATAATTTTTGTGGGGTGGGGCCAAAAATTTAGTTTCCTTGGCACAAGTTTGCTTAAGTAAAGTTGATTTTAGCAGGAAGTCCATATACACATGAGAGTAGAGAAATAGAGAAAGGGAAGAAACCTTTAATACTGACGTAAGCTTATCAGCATTTCATTTTTCAAATATACCTCCCATTCCTTTTTCATTATCTGGAATTTTCTCTTGTCCCTAGATATTGTTTCTCAAAATGCTTTGTGTTTCTTAAAATGTACTTTAGTTACCTAAGACTCCTTATGTATAAATTCTTAAACTCACTGTAATGTTTAGCTTGATAAATACTTACCTTTAAATCCACAGATCCCTTTGGGGTCAAGAATAGAACTGCATTTCAGTGTAAGGAAATTACCTTGGTAATCTTACATATCCATTCAAAAGCAGTGTCTGAGAAGGGAACCGTGACTTTTCATCAGTTTGGTAAAGGTTTCCATGCCACAGAGAAGGTTAAGAATCCCTGAGAGGCAGTCTCTGAGTTGCAGATCATGAGCTCGTATCTCTGCTGCCAGAAACAGCAAAGCCTTGAGGGTTTGAACCACAGAGTTCTGATAGTTGTGTGATATCGGTATTCAGTTAAATTTTGTTGTTGCAACACTGTTAGGTAAATTGTCAGACCTCATTTAAGATTGGGTAACATGAAATGGAGCCATTTTTAAATGACTGAAATTCTGAAATATATTGAAAATTAAACTTGAGGTATAATTTCTTAGTCATAGATGAAAAAATTGTATCATAGCAATACAGTAGCATCATAGTTTCAAATTGCTTAGACTGTGGAGTTCAGATTTTTTTTTGATTATCTCATGATAGAAAAAATACATTTTATACCAGATTTTAGTTTATAAAAATGGAAACAAGTTTCATAAACAGTATTGACCCTTACCATTATGTATTCTGTGCATTGTTTCATTTTCTAAAAAGTCCTAGCCTTGACCCTCTAAAACTGATCTCACAACCCACAGTGGTTATGACCTGTAGCCCAGGAAGACTCCAAGATATAGCATCACAAAGATAAGATTACGAAATACATTTAAAATACTTTTTTATGTCTGTCATTTCAAACAGAATCCCTTAGGAACAAACTTGCCTCTCTAAAAAGAGCATTTTAGAGAAGCGGGTATGTGTTTGTAACCTGGGAGTTGTCATTAAGATGCTTGTGCCAGGTCCTTTACATTTATTATCTTTATTAAAGATTTTGAATTTTATCCTAGAAAAGGGGAAAGATACCCCATGAAGGGAGAAGGCAATGGCACCCCACTCCAGTACTCTTGCACGGAAAATCCCATGGACGGAGGAGCCTGGTAGGCTGCAGTCCATGGGGTTGCTAAGAGTCGGACACGACTGAGCGACTTCACTTTCACTTTTCACTGTCATGCATTGGAGAAGGAAATGGCAACCCACTCCAGTGTTCTTGCCTGGAGAATCCCAGAGACGGGGGAGCCTGGTGGGCTGCCGTCTGTGGGGTTGCACAGAGTCGGACATGACTGAAGCAACTTAGCAGCAGCAGCCAGTGAAGGATTTTAGGTAGGGTTGGAGAAGTATTATGTAAATTAAATTTTTGAAGAAGATCTCTGAGAACAGAGTATATATTCTATTTAGGAAGCCACTGCATTAGCATATATTGTTACCTGGGGTGTTGTCAGTAGAGAAGAAGAGTTATAGATGAAGTCTCTTGTTATTTGAGAGAAATAAACAGCAGAACTCAGTAATGGATTATATGGTAAGAATTTTTCCCAAGAATAGAAACATCAAGAACATGTTATTTTGGGAGGAGATCAGCTCTGAAGGAAGAGGGTGGTATAGGAATAGGCAATAACGGGACATGGAATTGAAGAGGTGGATAAGATTTTAATGAGAAAGATGTAGTATAAAGTTTCTGAGAAAGTGGAAGCAGATGGAATCCAAACAGAGGTAGTGGGATTGGCCTATACAAAAGAAAACAATCTTTAGTTTTTAATAATATTAAATAATAAACTTATGCAGTCAAATTCACATGGACAAAAGTACAGGTGAGAAATCTTACTTTTCTTCAGCCACTCAGTTCCACATCCAATAGGCAACTAATGTTAATATTTTTTTATATCCTTCAAGAAATTTTATACACATGCAAACAAATACAAGTAGTCATCCCTGATCCCTTTACACAAAATGTAGCCCACTGTACACACAATTTTGCACGTTGCTTTTTCTTCCACTATATCTTAAAGCTCTTTCCCTATCTGTACATAAAAGCTTCATTCTTTAGGGCTGCATAGTATTATTGTGTATACTGTTTTATTTATTTAACCAGTTCTGTATTTGATGGACATTTAGGTCAGTACCATTCTTTGGATAATACCTCTGTTTTAACAAGTCAAAAAGACTAACTGGAGATAGGTGCACAAATGGGCAGGACTGTAAGTTTGACTGTAGAAGTTATGGTCCAAATGATCTGAGTACAGAGAGCTAGGTGGTCCATTTTTGGACCAGCAGATTGAACTTTAATATTTAGGTTAAATGAGCTGATGTTGTGGGGAGTTTCTTGGTCAAATAAGCAGGAATTAAAATGCCTCACCTAGGGAAATCTGGCCAGGTCAATAAACCAGGTGGAGGTAAGGGAGTCACTGGACCAAAGTTGGAGTCAATACCAGGAAAACTCTTAAACTACATGTTTGTCTGTTGGAAGTCACTTTTAGAAATCACCTTTTGATGGAGAAAAATTAGGACTGTTTTTGGGTAGCCTCAAATCGGGACCCTCCATTTGAGGTTAAATGGATCTAGCTTATCTGAAGGTCAAGGATCCCTTTTTAGGGCAAAGACTGTGTTTTGGGTTCAGAAGCTCTATGAAAAGACATTACTGCCTAATTTCCAAGAATTTCCATTTTCTACTGTGTTTCAGTTATAGAATGTATCATTTTAAGCTAAAATAGAAAAATTGATTAAGCCCAAATTATAAATTTGTTTTCAGTAACATAAGGTACTTGGAAGTGGTTATAATTTTTTCAGATAACTTTGGGTGGGTCTAGGAGGTCACTCTCACTATTAGGTACCATGGGCCAAGGATAAGATCAGACTTGAAACAGTACAAAGTCATGTGGGTGGCAGGTGCTAGAGAAGACTTGCGTGGGACAGCTAACTTTGGTTATAGTTGTGAGAGGGCTTGTTTAAGGACTGGGTGTTCAGGTATCAACAGCCAAGATTTCCTCTCTGAATTTTTAATTTATATTCCTTCAACTGGTTTTTCTGTTTCTCTGGCAGTCATCCAAGTTCACACAAGTGTCTCTTAACCCTTTCATTATTTAGTAACTCTTGAGAAGCTGAAAACCATAAATCCTCCTCCTGGGCAGGTGCACAGAATTTTGTATGCAATTTGAAAGAATTTATGTACCCACTTAAGCCAAGATCTCAGTTAATAATCTCTGGCCTATCATCTCAAACTTCTGTTCTTACTTCCTTGCATTGCTTTCTTCAGTATACCTTGTCTGCTGCTGCCAGGTCTCCTGTTAACAGTGGTTCCTCCGTGCCTGCTATTTAATATAAAGAACAAAAATTTAAGAACATGTGATGTCCTATACTCTTGGAAATTTGAATGGGTGTGACAGGGTCACACAGCTATTTTGTAACACCACACTGAGCCACGTTTTCCTGATTTGTGGTACACAGTATGTATCGTTGGATTTCATTACATAATTCTAAACTAGAAGTGGTTTTATATACTTTAAAAAGATATTTTGAAATTTATTCTTTTTTTGTAGTTTTACAGTTTTAAGTATAAACAAAAATTTCCACTGGTTTGTATACATTTGCACTCCAAAATAACATTGTTGAAACAAAATATTATTTAACTAATAGTATCCTATATACAAGTAAGTCTCAAAATAATTATATATGACTGATTCACTATATCTTAAAAATGGAGTTAATAACATGCCACAACATGGATGAAGCTCAGATATATAATGTTCAGTGAAATAAGCTAGACACCAAAAAAAAAGAAGCTAGACACCATACACATAGATGTGGCTCCATTTATATGAAATGCCTAGAATAGGTAAATCCATAGAAACAGGCTGGGGAAAAGGAGGAACGGGTGGTAACTACCTAAAGGGTACAGAGTTTTATGATTTTTCCCAAATTAAATATTTTAAAATATAGTACCTTCATATTTTTGCATACTTTTAGTTTTTATTTACGGAGAAGGCAATGGCACCCCACTCCAGTACTCTTGCCTAGAAAATCCCATGGACGGAGGAGCCTGGTAGGCTACAGTCCATGGGATCGCTAAGAGTCGGACACAACTGAGCAACTTCACTTTCACTTTTCACTTTCATGCATTGGAGAAGGAAATGGCAACCCACTCCAGCGTTCTTGCCTGGAGAATCCCAGGGACAGGGGAGCCTGGTAGCTACCGTCTATGGGGTCACACAGAGTCGGACATGACTGAAGTGACTTAGCATAGCATAGCATAGTTTTTATTTAATGCCATTTAAGTATTTTCTCACGTTGCTGCAGTCTTGAAAGTTCCAATTTTTAAGAGCCATTAAATCTATAAATCCATTAAGTCTATATTATGCTCCTGTACATTCAAGGTGTTTCTTGATATTCTAGGATAAGTTCCTTGATTCCTGTTAGTGGTAGGAGTGGAGGAGATGGTGAGATGTGTTTCTCATGTAGAAATTGTACCAGGGAGCCTTTATGAAAAAGTAGTGTGCTGAACTTCCCTGGTGGCTCAGACGGTAAAGCATCTGCCTGCAATGCAGGGGACCTGGGTTCAATCCCTGGGTCAGGAAGATCCCCTGGAGGAGGAAATGGCAACCTACTCCACTACTCTCGCCTGGAAAATTCCATGGATGGAGGAGCCTGGTAGGCTACAGTCCATGGGGTCGCAAAGAGTCGGACACGACTTGAGTGACTTCACTCACTCAGTGGGCTGACAGTTTCAGTTTGAAAATAACTTGTAAATAGCCGGCTGATGGGCAGATAGCCTTGCTTAGGGCAACTTTTACATTTGGATACTAAGATTAGTAACTGTCTAGTAATCTTAACTTTTATTTTACTTATATTTGTATTAGGAAGCCTTTTTTTTTTTTTTTCTTTTTTCTTTAGCGAAAGGACTTAAGAACTCTGTATTCTGTATTCTGCTTACTGGTTAGAAATTTCCTGATGACCTGACCCCTGGAATTCAGCTCGAAGAATCTAAAGATTCAACCTCATTTTCTAATTTAAGACTTGTAGGTGCTAATATTTAGCATAATCTGAGCAGTGTAGTAGAAAAGTATTAGCATCTCAGTATTTAATACAGTCACAGCATTGAGATCCAAGATATCTGTGTCTTAAAAAGGATCACCATATACAAACAAAACAGAAAAGAAAATAAGATTTGGCAGTGATGTGATGAAATAGGAAATAACCCTCATACACTTCTGGTGGAAACGTAAAATGGTGCAAGTGCTTTGGAACACAGTTTGGCAGTTGTTCAAAAGATTAAACTTAGAATTATCATATGACCCAGCAATTCTGCTCCTAGGTGTATACCCAAGATAAATGAAAACATCCCCATACAGAAACTTGTACACAAATGCTCATAGCAGTATATTCGTAATAGCTAAGAAGTGGAAACAACCCAAATGTCCATCAACTAATGAATGGCTAAGCAAAGTGTGGACATACATACAATACAGTATTATTATTCAGCAGTAAAAAGGAGTGAGATTTTGATACATGCTACAACATGGGTAAAATATGCTAAGTTGTAGGTTGCCAAAGAACTACTGTGTATAAAATAGATAAACAAGGATATATTGTACAGCACAGGGAAATATAGTCATTGTTTTGTAGTAGGGTTAAATGGAGTGTAGTTGATAAAAATATTGAATGACTCTGCTGTATACCTGAACCTAATATAATACTGTGAATCAACTATACTTCAACAGCAATAGCAAAAAGCTGTTAGAATCCAAGAAATATACCTCCTAAAGAGTTTTGTAGAATTCTTACAAATGAAGTTCACCAGTTTTTAGAGGGAATTAGTTTTTTTGGTGATGTTAGCCCTGGTCCTTCAAATATTAACTTTTAAAAAAGAGGGGAGAAAGGTATCTGTTAGAGAACTTAGTGCAGTAAATGCAGTAACAGACTTCCTGAGATCCAAAGCCAACACTTGGCTGCTACAAACATATTCTTTTTGGAATTAATACTTTTTTAAAGCTTTCATCTTTTAACTCCTTATTTAAAGCTTTCATCTTTTAACTCCTTAAAGGCTGTGTGTATTCTAGCTCTGGTTTTGCAGAGAACTCTAGGGCTTATTGGAGAAGGCAATGGCACCCCACTCCAGTACTCTTGCCTGGAAAATCCCATGGACAGAGGAGCCTGGTGGGCTGTAGTCCGTGGGGTCACAAAGAGTTGGACACGACTGAGCGACCTCACTTTCTCTTTTCACCTTTATGCATTGGAGAAGGAAATGGCAACCCACTCCAGTGTTCCTGCCTGGAGAATCCCAGGGACGGGGGAGCCTGGTGGGCTGCCGTCTATGGGGTCGCACAGAGTTGGACCTGACTGAAGCGACTTAGCAGCAGTAGCAGCAGTAGCTAGGGCTTATTACTGTTAGCTTTCAGGTAGTCATACATTTGCATCTTATGTTTAAGGATGAAAGGTAATTATTGAAATGTATATTCTTATTCTTTAAGCTGGTAGGATGCTTAAATGAGAAAAATTCCAGTATTTTTTGGCTGTAGCAAAGAAGTGGTTCCAACAATAATATATGCAGTCAGTCAGGGGAATATCTCTTCACCTACAACTACCCTGGAAATCAGCTCCACTGGTTAACAATTCTTTGTTAGTCATTTGGTACCATTTCCCCTCTGGAAACCAGTTTGCTTGATGAAAAGGAAAAGGTAGGCTAATTTAGGTCTCATTTAGCAAAGAAAACAGTGGTGGTGCTTACGAGACTCTTTAGACAAAAATTAACTCAGAGGAAAGATGCTTTATTTTAATGATATACACATCGGTTAGAATAAAAAAACTGTAAAGGAACCAAGGCAGCCAGTATCTCCCAGTTCTTTTACCCAGGGACTTCGGGGTTTTTCATCTGTGGGCTTTTCTAATATCTGCTTTACTCAGCATTTCTAATCTGTCTTTAATACCATCAGTTTCCTCAAAACCTCAGTTTACACATCTCTTACTTGCTGCTCAGTACCTTTCAGGTCAGTTAATTCAGTGTTCCAGTTCTAAGAGAAGACAGTCTTCTTGGTTCATCCTCTCTTCACCAGTCAGTAGGTGCAACTCATCAAATGTTGACTAGCCTGTGGATCCACTGAAATGTATGCCTGTCCCAAGAATTGCCAGGTCATGGACAGTTTAGAGACAGGAGCAATTGGTGTGGTAATCATCTTGTTTGCTATCTCTGTATCCCCCTACTTATAGGGGATTTGAGCTTTATAAGGACAGGACTCATCTATCTTTGTCACCACTATATCTCCTTTACCTAAAATAGCATCTGAAATGTGGTTGAGTATTTAAGAAATATTGTAATTTGTGCCTTATCTCCAAATGTCACCTTGATTTCAGTTGTCTTGATCTTTAGATGGATTTATCCAATGACTTGCTATTGCTGAGTGCCTATAGTGATAATGCCTACCAGCCATCTACAAATTAGGATATTGTGCTCAGTGAATATATAGTGAATGAAATAAGCCAACTTTTTCATTTCTATAAAAAACAAGCAAACAAATGCAGACTGCCTCCCTGGAAGCAGTGCTCCTTTTCCATGTAGATCACTTTGGTTTGTATACTTTCGCATTAAAACATATCATTTGTCAGTGTCATTGATGGGATACTGGCTTTTTTTCCCCTCAGTGAATAATTGTTATCCTTTATGGTTCAGGAATTGCATTAATGCTAGTCTTTGGGGTTTTGTTTGTTTGGTTTGAGTTTTTTTGGTCAGGAGTCATTGAACATCAGAGTTAGAATATGCATTGAGATAATTTATTCCAAATCCTCCATTTTATGGCCTTGTTTCAGTCTGGCAAAATGCAGAAAAACATTCCCAGTAGGAGACTGCAGCTGGGGAGGGGGTGGTGCCAGCAGCAGCTTGTACGGCTCTAAGGAGAAAATCAGAAGAACTAACTCTTCTGG
Organism: Bubalus kerabau; assembly: GCF_029407905.1. NCBI lineage: Eukaryota > Metazoa > Chordata > Mammalia > Artiodactyla > Bovidae > Bubalus > Bubalus kerabau. The sequence continues at coordinate 95,553,918 of NC_073629.1, read as the reverse complement.
AGGAAAGGATACAGATTTTGGTGACAAGCTGCATTCTTTAGCAGTGACTTTATTTTTCCTTTACCACAGACCAGACTTGTACCATTTCCAGCCTCAGCACATTATTTAGGCACTTCCCCACTGCATTGTTTTATTTAGTTTCTGAAATTATATCATAATTCCCTAAACTGGGTCCAATTTTTAATATAGTGCCTTTCAGATAGACATATTTAGACTTTGATCTGTTTCTGTCTTTCTTGACTTTTAAACTCCCTGAGATTAGAGCCTATTTTATTTTTTCATAACTTTCATAATTTTATAGATGCTTAATTATTTATTAACAAACAACTGAAACACTTCAGAGGTTTACCTTATCAGAAAGTCAGACCTTGCTTTTTTGTGTGACTGACCCTGTCTTTTCTGTTTGCCCTGCCTCAGCACATCTGTAATCCTTTGTTCTTTTTCTATTCTACCCCTTTCCATGATGCTGCATTTCTTTTCCGAACACATTTTTAATTTAAATTACTCCCTTTCTTTAAGGCAGATAGATACTTTTGCTTGGATTCTCTTGGGCTTTTTGTTGTTTTTGTTTGGGGTTTTTTGTTTGTGTTTTTTGCATGAAGACTTTTGTGGGGAATTAAAGCGTTAATGAACAGAGATCATTCTGTTTTTGAGATTGCACCCAAGTACTGCATTTTTGTTGACTATGAGGGCTACTCCATTTCCTCTAAGGGATTCTTCACAGTAGTAGATATAATGGTCATCTGAATTAAGTTCTCCCATTCCAGTCCATTTCAGTTCACTGATTCTTAAAAGCTTCCCTGGTGGCTCAGAGGTTATAGCGTCTGCCTGCAATGCCAGAGACTCTGGTTCAACCTCTGGGTCAGGAAGATCCCCTGGAGAAGGAAATGGCAACCCACTCCAGTATTCTTGCCTGGAGAATCCCATGGAGGAAGGAGCCTGGTAGGCTACAGTCCACAGGGTTGCAAAGAGTCGGACACGACTGAGCACTCTTGCCATCTCTGTTTGACCACTTCCAATTTATCTTGATTCATGGACCTAACATTCCAGGTACCTATGCAATATTGTCCTTTACAGTATCAGACTTCTATCACCAGTCACATCCATAACTGGGCACTGTTTTTGCTTTGGCTCCGTCTCTTCATTCTTTCTGGAGTTATTTCTCCACTCTTCTCCAGTAGCATATTGGGCACCTACCAACCTGGGGAGTTCATCTTTCAGTGTCATCTTTTTGCCTTTTCTTACTGTTCATGGGGTTCTCAAGGCAAGAATTCTGAAGTGGTTTGCCATTCCCTTCTCCAGTGGACCACGTCTTGTCAGCAGAGACATTACTATGCCGACAAAGGTCTGTCTAGTCAAAGCTATGGTTTTTCCAGTAGTCATGTATGAATGTGAGAGTTGGACTATAAAGAAAGCTGAATGCCGAAGAATTGATGCAACCAAAATGATGAAAGCCAAAGAAACGCTTCTGAACTGTGGTGTAGAGAAGACACTTGAGAGTCCTTCATTGCAAGGAGATCAAACCAGTCAATCCTAAAGGAAATCAGTCCTGAATATTCATTGGAAGGACTGATGCTAAAGCTGAAACTCCAGTACTTTGACCACCTGATGTGAGGAACTGACTCATTTGAAAAGACACTGATGCTGGGAAGGATTGAAGGCAGGAGGAGAAGGAGGAGAAGGCAGGAGGATGAGATGGTTGGATGGCATCATCAACTCAATGGACATGAGTTTGAGCAAGCTCCGGGAATTGGTGGTGGACAGGGAAGCCTGGCGTGCTGCAGTCCATGGAGGTCGCAAATAGTCAGACATGACAAGAGACTGAACTGAACTGAATGCATTAAGGAGGAAAAAAAGTTTAAATTTATTTGAATATATTTGCTTCTCTTACAGTGAATTCCCTCTTTCACAAGATTTAAACTCACAGGGCAAGTACATGTATGTCTCCTATTGACATTGAGGAAATGGTAGTTAGATAAAGATTATAAGACATTTACCACTGAACCACTGGGCTTCCCTGGTGTCTCAGTGGTTAAGAATCCACCTGCAGTGCAGGAGCCACAAGAAACCCCCTGGAGGAGGCATGGCAATCCTCTCCAATATTTTTGCCTGGAGAATCCCATGAACAGAGGAGCCTGGTGGGCTACAGTCCATGGGGTCACAAAGAGTCAGTCACAACTGAGGTGATTTAGCACAGCACATAAGACATTTAAGTAGATGATAGGGCTAAAGGAATGGCGGGGGGAAGAGATGTCTACCTTGGATGACTCTATGCTATGCTATGCTAAGTCGCTTCAGTCGTGTCCAACTCTGTGCGACCCCATAGACAGCAGCCCACCAGGCTCCCTCGTCCCTGGGATTCTCCAGGCAAGAACACTGGAGTGGCTTGCCATTTCCTTCTCCAATGCATGAAAGTGAAAAGTGAAAGTGAAGTCGCTCAGTCGTGTCCGACTCTTAGCGACCCCATGGATTGCAGCCTAACAGGCTCCTCTGTCCATGGGATTTTCCAAGCAAGAGTACTGGAGTGGGGTGCCATTGCCTTCTCTGTGGATGACTCTAGATGTCAGTATAGGAAGGCCCAGATATTTGAGCCCCTGTCGTGGTTCGTGCATTTCCTTAGTTATTCCTTATGGCACTCTTTTAAGATGGGTATTCTATACATTTTTCTGATGAGAAACCTTAGAGGTATTAAGTAACTTGCCTATGGTCACATACCTAATAAGTGCCAGAGGCTGAAATTCTGTGATATATTTGTTCGTTCCACTGTACTTCTCTATCATTAACCTAGATAGTGGACAAAAAAATTCTGAGTTTAAGAAAAATTATGGGAGTAGGAGATCATTAGTTTGATTTTGGATAAATTTTAAATTGAAGTTTCAATGGGATAGAAAAATAGGTAGAAGTATCACAGAGGCAACAAACCAGATCATCTTTTGGAGAAGGAATGTTGGTTATAATTTATATTAAATTTTCCTTTTTGGTTTTATTGTGGCATAATCCAGGTCCTTAGAAAATTTTTCATAGTGTGTTTACAAAATCCTGATATGAATATATAACAGATTTCAGGAACATGAGTGCTTTCATTTAAATCATTCAATTATCCAGTAATGTTTGAATCTCTACTAATGTGAATGATACACTGTGCTAGGTGAACAGTATATATTGGTGAGCAAAATGGATATAATCTCTGCCTTGGTTAAGCTTATGAATTGGTGAAGGAATACATTAGTCAGATAATCACAGTCACCTTTTTAGCCCAGGCACAAAATACTACTTGAATCATTTTCATAGAGAGGTGAGGACAGTCAAGTGAACCACCCTCAAAGGTTCCCAGCATCTATATTAATTAGCAGTTTACTACATTGGTGATTTAGATTTTCATAAATCCATTCATTTTGTCCTAAGGGCCCTTGTACATTTCAAGTGGGAAGATCCCCTGGAGAAGGAAATGGCAACCCACTCTAGTATTCTTGCTTGGAGAATCCCATGGACAGAGGAACATGTGGGCTACAGTCCAAAGAGTTGGACACACTGAGTAACTCACATTATCAGTGATTAATTTGTAAACATTTTCCACAGGTTTTCAAAATCATATTTAGGGCTCACTTTTGGAGGGGAAGTGATGGATGTACTATTACTAGTCATTTTTAAAGAATATACTTGGCAAAGCCAAAGCAGCTCTGTAATCCCAGGATTATAGCATATGTATACTAACTAACTTTAATAATTATTTCACAGTTGACTACGGGTTCCTAAAAATCTAAAGGAAAAAACTAAAATGTGAAGGAACACCGCAGTCAGTTAATGGGTGACTATTTTTAGCTATTAGTAGGTAACATTTTTAGTAGGTCATTTATTCATCTATCCATCCAGTGAGGAGCAAAAGCAGACACAACTCTTTATCAAGGATGTTACAGTCTGGTGGGAAAGACAACATTCAAGTTAACATATAACTAAATATAAAATTACAACTATGACAAATGCTATTGAAGGGAAGTTACTTGGTGTAAAAGAGCCTATAATAAAAAAGAATGGTTAGGGAAAATATCTGAAAAAATGGAAGTTAACCTGAACTCTGAAGGAAGAAAAAAGAAGTGTTTAAGCAAGAGTCAGCTTTCTTGGTAGCTCAGTCGGCAAAGAATCTGCCTGCAATGTAGGAGACCAGGGTTTGATCCCTGGGTCAGAAAGAACCCCTGGAGAAGGAAATGGCAACCCACTCTAGTCTTCTTGCCTGGAAAATCTCATGGACAGAGGAGCCTGGTGAGCTGTAGTCCATGAGGTCTTGAGGGTCAGACACAACTTAGTGACTAAACCACCACCAAGCAAGAGTAATGGTGGAAAAGAGTGTTTTATGCAAATACAACAGGTGCTGTGACTTCACATAGACGAGATCATGCTTCTTTAAAGGATCTGAAAGAAAGCCAGTAAGACTAGAAAGCAGTGAGTGAGTTTGTCAGATGAAAAAGGAGAGGATGGGTGGTAGGTAGACTTATGCAAGGTGTTGGAGGTCTTGTTAAGGACTTTGGACTGCATCCTAAGAGCAGTGGGAAGCTATTGAAGGGGTTTTTAACGTATGTTGAGGAGAGCATAGGGTTGGATTTGTTTTTGAAGATTGCTCTAACTTCTAGGTAGAAAACAAATTGAGATTTTGCTAGCTAATATTGTACATCAGGAAAGAAATGGGAACTTAGACTGAAGTATTGGCAGTAGACATGGAAAGAAATCAACAGACTTCCATCAGCATTTCAGTAGTTAAAGGAGGGGAAGGTGCCAAGGATGTTTCTGTCTTCCAGAACTAGAAAGGTAGTCATGTCATTTACTGAGATAGAGAAGAGGAACAGGTTTTGGAGGGCAGTTCATTTTTGGACATCAAATTAGAACTGTCAAAGTATAACCTGGAGTTTAAAAGCAAGATCTAGACTGGAATATAAATTTGTGAATCACTTATATCTAGGTAGTATTTTTAGCTGTCAACATGGACATGGTTATTAGTGAAGAGTATAGGGCAGGAAAACAGACCAGGACAAAAAGTCACATTTGTGACTCCAGGTGCAGTCACATCATGAGGTTCTAGGGGTTAGGATTTCAACATAAGAATTTTGGGGGACACAGTTCAGCATGTAACACTTCTGTGTCAGAGATGTTTTTCTCTGTGCTTAATAATAACTTCAGAATATTAGTTCCTTTGAACTTACTTTGAAAAATAGGAATAAAACGCAAAACTGTGTAACTGTCATTGTCAAAACATGTTTTTCACAAAGGAGCATTTCTCTTCTTGAGGAGAGGGGCTGCTCCTCAAAACAGACAGGATCTTAGTTCTCATGACCAGGGATCAAACACATGCTCCCAGCAGTGGAAGCACAAGAGTCTTAGCCACTGGACCGCCAGGGAAGTCCATAAAGAAGCATGCCTAGTGAACATCACCAAGTAAACTATTTGAAAACAGGAGAAAGAGTCAATGCAGCACTTATCCATCACTCTTTTTTGGGGAGCCGGGGAGGGAGTGCCAAACCTATGCCCCTTGCAGTGGAAGCACAGAGCCTTAACCACTGGACTGCCAGGGAGTTCTTCCATCACTCTTACCATCTAGATCTTCAGTTCCATTGGAGGACTCATAGTTCTTAGCATATAATTGTAATCACAGTTATGAGTTGTTATTGCAGGAGAACACAAGTCAGTTGGTGAAGAAAGGTGCATATGTCTATAGGAAAGGCACAGGCTTCTAAGAGTTCTCTCCTGGTGGAGTCATACAGAATTGTGCCAACATGTGTGAAGTGTTAACTACCAGGGGAGCCCAAAGTACTGAATAGACATTCACTGCCTAGCATATACCAAAATTGTAGACTCCCAGAGGGAAAACATGTTCAGCATAAGTCATATTGTTCACACAAAGAGTTGAGGCACAGTGAGAAAAATTAGGGAATGTCCCAGAATCCAGCCTTTTAAAAATTGCCGTTTTTATATCCCTGTCCAATCTTCCATTCTAGTCTTCTGACTATATTCTATTTTGCCACTTAGAAAATACCATTGGCTCTCTAATTACTTAACAATAACTTTTCCTTAAGGTCATTTTTAGTAAGTATGATGGGAATAAAACTAGGTGTGTGTCGTAAGAAGAGAGAGGCCATCTTTAAAATAGTAGGAATTCTTAGTCATTTCCTTCTCTGTAGAGGGTTTCTGAAAAGTTACATGTGAACTGAAATTAGAATGGTGAATTATCTAAAATTTCTAGAGGGTTCCTTTGGTTTAACAAAAATACCAAAGAAGAAAATACATCCATAATATGAATAAGAGATCGGAGTTTTGGTTTTGTGTCTATTAATATGCTTCTTCATAAGGTAGAGCTTTCCTTTTCTGTTCTGCTTTCTGTGTTCTCTGTACCCATATGTGAACCACAAGACCAAAGAAATTGAGCCTTTTATAAGCACATGCTTAAGAGACAGTTAAGGTGTTTTGGTCTGTAGTATAGGTCTTTTTGTTTGTACTAATAGTAGGTATGGTCAGGGATTAAGGAGTCTTACAGTACCCACAGTCTTACACTGTTTTGTTCCACTGACTTTCGAATTAGTCATATCTTGATGTGGATGGCAGTCAGTTGATCTGGGACTGAGAATACAAAAAATAGTCTAAATTGGAAGTCATAATTCAGGGGTTGAAAATCTTAGCTGGCAGGGATTACAACAGAGGCCAAAGAGTTGCTTGTGTTCAGAGACAAGCCAGAAAGCTAAGACCAAAGCCAGGGGCAATTGCAGTTAGCCTGAAGTTTGCAAACCAGAGGCATTTGAGGATCGGGAGAAAGCAAAGGGTTCAAATAACTTATTCACTGCAGAAAGTATCAGAGACTCAAATTTTTCAGACTGAAAATCCCATATTCATATATAGCAGTATTTTTAAAACTGTTTCATTGATTCCTAGGATTCTGCAAAGGTACCCTAGATAGGAGGAGGGTGGGGGGGTGCAGGATTCTATTTTTTTTATCAGCAATAGAATCTATTTTATGAGACAGTTTCAAGGTAGAGTTGATGTTTTTTGAAATTCTAAATTCTGAAAGTTGTTGAAATTACAAAACCTTTATTGCAGATGAAAAAAATGTATAACTTTATTAGAAATTCCTACTTTGATGGCTTTTTTTTTTTAATAAAACATTTAAATTTATTTTTAAGAGTTCAGTAGTTACCTTAAGAAAAACATAACTTTTTTGTTGTTTTGGGGGAGGGCTGGGGGAACTTATGTGTATTTCTTTTGCTTCAAAGCCAGGAGAAAGCTAACATGATTTTTTTTTTAAACAATATTTGCATACCTTTTAAAAATGAATTTACAATAAAACATGTAGACATCCATCATAATCAGCAGATAGTCTTAATCAAAAACATTTTAATTTGGATGTACTTTTAACATTATGAGTCATCTACAGTTAACATCTAAAACAAAAAGTAGTTACCTACTCTGAGGCCAAATAATAGTCAATATATAGTACACCTTAACCAATACAATCTGAAAAGATTTTATGAACAAACCTCATAGAGCTTAGTTGCACAAACCTATATTCCTTTTATTACCAACTTCCTGATTGACATTGCTAAATCAAAAATAAATACTAGTACTATACTTTCTCTCCTTGTTAAAAACAGAGAAACGATAATTGTATTTCTAGACTAGATTTTGCCAGTAACTAGTTATTGGACCTGGAACTGGAATTAAGTCTTTCTAGGCTTTAGGTTCCTCATTTTTTTTTTATTTTTAAATTGAAGGATAATTGCTTTATAGAATTTTGTTGTTTTCTGTCAAATGATAGCTTTCTTTAAATGTCATTTCAGTGTAATGCAAACAGACAAAATCCAAATCATTTAACTGAGAGAATCTCCTTGCTGTCCAGCAACCAAGCATGATGTAGTAGAAATTACCAGCTTAAAAGAGAGATCGGAATTCTAACTCCAGTATTGTCAGTAATTATTTAGCAGTTGTTACTATAACTAAGACCTGATGCAGTTAAATAAATAAATTTTTTAAATGAACTTCTAAAAAAAATTTCAAAAACTGAAGGACACAGATCAGATCAGTTGCTCAGTCATGTCCGACTCTTTGTGACCCCATGAATCGCAGCACGCCAGGCCTCCCTGTCCAGCACCAACTCCTGGAGTTCACTCAGACTCACGTCCATCGAGTCAGGGATGCCATCCAGCCATCTCATCCTCTGTCGTCCCCTTCTCCTCTTGCCCCCAATCCCTCCCAGCATCAGAGTCTTTTCCAATGAGTCAACTCTTCGCATGAGATGTCCAAAGTACTGGAGTTTCAGCTTTAGCATCAGTCCTTCCAAAGAAATCCCAGGGCTGATCTCCTTCAGAATGGACTGGTTGGATCTCCTTGCAGTCCAAGGCACTCTCAAGAGTCTTCTCCAACACCACAGTTCAAAGGCTTCAATTCTTCGGCACTCAGCCTTCTTCACAGTCCAGCTCTCACATCCATACATGACCACAGGAAAAACCATAGCCTTGACTAGACGAACCTTTGTTGGCAAAGTAATATCTCTGCTTTTGAATATGCTATCTAGGTTGGTCATAACTTTCCTTCCAAGGAGTAAGCGTCTTTTAATTTCATGGCTGCAGTCACCATCTGTAGTGATTTTGGAGCCCAGAAAAATAGCCTGACACTGTTTCCACTGTTTCCCCATCTATTTCCCATGAAGTGATGGGTCCGGATGCCATGATCTTCGTTTTCTTAATGTTGAGCTTTAAGCCAACTTTTTCACTCTCCACTTTCACTTTCATCAAGAGGCTTTTTAGTTCCTCTTCACTTTCTGCCATAAGGGTGGTGTCATCTGCATATCTGAGGTTATTGATATTTCTCCCGGCAATCTTGATTCTAGCTTGTGTTTCTTCCAGTCCAGCGTTTCTCATGATGTACTCTGTATAGAAGTTAAATAAACAGGGTGACAATATACAGCCTTGACGTACTCCTTTTCCTATTTGGAACCAGTCTGTTGTTTCATGTCCAGTTCTAACTGTTGCTTCCTGACCTGCATACAAATTTCTCAAGAGGCAGATCAGGTGGTCTGGTATTCCCATCTCTCGAAGAATTTTCCAGTTTATTGGGATCCACACAGTCATAGGCTTTGGCATAGTCAATAAAGCAGAAATAGATGCCTTTCTGGAACTCTTGCTTTTTCCGTGACCCAGCGGATGTTGGCAATTTGATCTCTGGTTCCTCTGCCTTTTCTAAAACCAGCTTGAACAGCAGGAAGTTCACGGTTCACATATTGCTGAAGCCTGGCTTGGAGAATTTTGAGCATTACTTTACTAGCGTGTGAGATGAGTGCAATTGTGCGGTAGTTTGAGCATTCTTTGGCATTGCCTTTCTTTGGGATTGGAATGAAAACTGACCTTTTCCAGTCCTGTGGCCACTGCTGAGTTTTCCAAATTTGCTGGCATATTGAGTGCAGCACTTTCACAGCATCATCTTTCAGAATTTGGAATAGGTCCACTGGAATTCCATCACCTCCACTAGCGTTGTTCGTAGTGATGCTTTCTAAGGCCCACTTAACTTCACATTCCAGGATGTCTGGCTCTAGGTCAGTGATCACACCATCATGATTATCTGGGTTGTGAAGATCTTTTTTGTACAGTTCTTCTGTGTATTCTTGCCATCTCTTTTTTATATCTTCTGCTTCTGTTAGGTCCATACCATTTCTGTCCTTTATCGAGCCCATCTTTGCATGAAATTTTCCTTTGGTATCTCTGATTTTCTTGAAGAGATCTCTAGTCTTTCCCATTCTGTTGTTTTCCTCTATTTCTTTGCATTGATCGCTGAAGAAGTCTTTCTTATCTCTCCTTGCTATTCTTTGGAACTCTGCATTCAGATGTTTATATCTTTCCTTTTCTCCTTTGCTTTTTGCTTCTCTTCTTTTCACAGGTATTTGTAAGGCCTCCCCAGACAGCCATTTTGCTTTTTTGCATTTCTTTTCCGTGGGGATGGTCTTGATCCCTGTCTCCTGTACAATGTCACGAACCTCATTCCATAGTTCATGAGGCACTCTATCTATCAGATCTAGGCCCTTAAGTCTATTTCTCACTTCCACTGTATAATCATAAGGGATTTGATTTAGGTCATACCTGAATAGCCTAGTGGTTTTCCCTACTTTCTTCAATTTAAGTCTGAATTTGGCAATAAGGAGTTCATGGTCTGAGCCACAGTCAGCTCCTGGTCTTGTTTTTGCTGACTGTATAGAGCTTCTCCCAGAGAAGGCAATGGCACCCCAGTCCAGTACTCTTGCCTGGAAAATCCCATGGACAGAGGAGCCTGGTAGGCTGCAGTCCATGGGGTGGCTGGGAGTCGGACACGACTGAGCGACTTCACTTTCACTTTTCACTCTCGTGCATTGGAGAAGGAAATGGCAACCCACTCCAGTGTTCTTGCCTGGAGAATCCCAGAGACGGGGGAGCCTGGTGGGCTGCCGTCTATGGGGTCACACAGAGTCGGACACGACTGAAGCGACTTAGCAGCAGCAGCAGCAGCATAGAGCTTCTCCATCTTTGGCTGCAAAGAATATAATCAGTCTGATTTCGGTGTTGACCATCTGGTGATGTCCATGTATAGAGTCTTCTCTTCTGTTGTTGGAAGAGGGTGTTTGTTATAACCAGTGCATTTTCTTGGCAAAACTCTATTAGTCTTTGCCCTGCTTCATTGCGTATTCCAAGGCCAAATTTGCCTGTTACTCCAGGTGTTTCTTGACTTCCTACTTTTACATTCCAGTCCCCTATAATAAAAAGGACATCTTTTTTGGGTGTTAGTTCTAAAAGGTCTTGTAGGTCTTCATAGAACCATTCAACTTCAGCTTCTTCAGCGTTACTGGTTGGGGCGCGCGCGGCGAGAGGAGCCACCCCACATCCGAGGTCAGGGGCAGAATCCGGGAGAACCCCATGCCTGAAGGGCGGTGGCCAAGAGGAGTTACCCCACATCCAAGGTCAGGGGCAGCGGCCAAGAGTACCAGACTGCGACGGCGCAGGAATGGCCAAGAGGAGCTACCCTGCGTCGGAGGTCAGGGGTTGCGGCCAGGAGGAGATACCCCACACCCCAAGCCCGAGGCCAGGGGTGGCGGGCAGGAGGAGCTACCCCACGCCCCCACGCCCGAGGCAAAGGGCGGTGGCCGGGAGGACCAACCCCATGTCCAAGGAGCAGTGGCTGCGTGGGCACAGAAGGGCCTAGAGGAGCTATCCCACGTTGAAGGACACAACACCTGATTAAAAGAGCCTGCCAAAGGCTCAGTAGAATAACAAAAAAAGACGTGCACCAACGCATATCATCATGTCTGAATCTGCGACCCGTGGACTGCAGCATGCCAGGTTTCCCTGTCCTTCACTATTTCCTGGAGTTGACTCAGATTCATGTCCACTGAGTCAATGATGCTGTCAAACCGTCTCATCCTCTGTTGCCCTTTTGTTGTACCTCCATCTTTCCCAGCAGCAGGGTCTTTGCCAGTGAGTCAGCTCTTTGCATCAGATGGCCAAAGTATTGGAGCTTTAGCATCAGTCCTTTCAATGAATATTCAGAGTTGAGAGTCCCCTTGCTGTGCAGGGGACTCTCAAGAGTCTTCTCCAGAGCCACAATTTGAAAGCATCAGTTCTTCAATGCTCAGCCTTCTTAATGGTCCAGCTCTCATATTCGTACATGACTACTGGAAAAACCATAGCTTTGACTATACAGACTTTTTTTCGCAAAGTGATGTCTCCACTTTTTAGTATGCTGCGTTTTTCATAGTTTTTCTTCCAAGCAACAAGTGTCTTCTAATTTCATGACTGCAGTCACCATCCACAGTGATACTGGAAACCAAGAAAATAAAATCTGTCACTGTTTCCACATTTTCCCCATCTATTTGCCGTGAAATGATGGGACTGGATGCTATGATCTTAGTTTTTTGAATGTTGGATTTTAAGCCAGCCTTTTTTCACTCTCCTCTTTCACCCTTAGCAAGAGGCTGTTTAGTTCCTCTTCGATTTCTGTCATCGGAGTGGTATCATCTGCGTATCTAAGGTTATTGATATTTCTCCCAGCAATCTTGATTCCAGCTTGTGCTTCATCCAGCCTGGCATTTCACATGATGTACTCTGCATATAAATTAAATAAGCAGGGTGACAGAATACAGCCTTGACGTACTCCTTTTCCACTTTGGAACCAGTCCATTGTTCTGTGTCCCATTCTAACTATTGCTTCTTGATCTGCATACAGATTTCCTGGGAGACAGGTAAGGTGGTCTAGTATTCCCATCTCTTTAAGAATTTTCCAGTTTGTTGTGATCCACATCGCCAAAGGCTTTAGCATAATCAGTGAAGTGGAAGTAGATGCTTTTCTAGAATTCCTTTGCTTTCTCTGTGATCCAACAGATGTTGGCAATTTGATCCCTGGTTCCTCTACCTTTTCTAAATCCAGCTTGTACATCTGGAAGTTCTCAGTTCACATACAATTGAAGCTTAGCTTGAAAGATTTTGACCATTACCTTGCTTGCATGTGAAATGAGCACAATTGTATTGTAGTTAGAACATTTTTTGGCATTGCCCTTCTTTATTTAGGATTGGCATGAAAACTGATCTTTTTCAGTCCTCTGGCCACTGCTGAGTTTTCCAAATTTGCTGACATATTGAGTGAAGCACTTGAACAGCATCCTCTTTTAGGATTTGAAATAGCTCAGCTGGAATGACATCACCTCCACTAGCTTTGCTTGTAGTAATGTTTCCTAAGGCCCACTTGACTTCACACTCCAGGATGTCTGGCTCTAGGTGAGTGATCACACCATTGTGGTTATCCAGGTCATTAAAACCTTTTTGGATAGTTCTTCTGTGTATTCTTGCCACCTCTTCTTAATCTCTTCTTCTTCTTTTAGGCATTTGCTGTTTCTGTCCTTTATTGTGCCTATCTTTGCATGAAATGTTCCCTTGGTATCTCCAGTTTTCTTGAAGAGATCTCACAGTCTTTCTCACTCTATTTTTTCCTCTGTTCCTTTGCCTTGTTCACTTAAGATGACTTTCTTCTATCTCTCCTTGCTATTCTCTGGAACTCTGCATTCAGTTGGATGTATCTTTCCCTTTCTCCTTTGCCTTTCACTTCTTTTCTTAGCTTTTTGTAAACCCTCCTCAGACAACCACTTTGCTTTCTCTTATTTCTTTTTCTCTGGAATGGTTTTGATTACTGCTTCCTGTACAGTATTAGGAATCTGTCCATAGTTCTTCAGGCATTCTGTCTACCAGATCAGATGTAACTGTAGGCAAGCTTGGGCCTGTAAAATGAGAAAGTTGTTCTTAAAGATTCTTTTTTGAAATGTTTTACTTCTTTCTGTCATAGTCTGGTCCATTTCTTCTTTTTAAAAAATTGTTTTATTTCATTTTCAGCTTTATTGAGGTATAGTTGAAATACAAAATTGAAAATTTAGTTCATTTCTTAAAGTAAATGTTGGAATGCTGTCACATAATAGTGGAGCCACAATAATAGTAGCTAACATTTATTTAATGAACTTTTGTATGTGCAGTAGTCCTAGTAGAAACTGGACAGATGGTCCGGAGAAGGACATTGAATCTCATTGTCCTCCCAGCTTTTTGACCTTCCTTGAAGCCCCTCAAACCATAAAATCGTTCGAGCTCAGAAAAAAAAAAAAAATTGCCCACTAGGTATAAAAGCTTTAATAGGTGACTATCTAAACCAGAGGTGCAATAGCCATTTTTATGATCTTTAATAACAGAAGGGTCATGTAACTTTTATAGGACTGAAGAAAAGCTTTCATGCTGTGAAATGCAGTTTTGTACCTCACTTCCTCTGAAAGCTAGAATTGACATCCTTTTCTTGCTTAATGACTGTATTTGTTAACTGAAGTTTCACTGTATTCTGTTTA